>NC_045750.1:2408495-2415505 GCF_008692095.1 Etheostoma spectabile | reverse complement strand
ATTCACCCTGCAGAGATCTGAGGACCAGGTAACCATAGTCCTCAGAAATCAACCGGAGGTTAGAACGCCAACACAAAGAGAGGACAGTAAAGGACATCCAAGAGGGACGTCCGGTGGAATTTCATGCAGCACCTGAACAATCCCGGAAGTGGAACGTCGTCAATGTAGACCACTGCTCAGGTAACCTGTAATATATCTTATTTTACTAAACTAGTAGTTGTATTTATATGTATTTAAGGGGGTGGCAGTAGTTCTGTCAGTGGGGAGGAGGGCTGGGAACCTGAGGGTCGGTGGTTCAAGTCCCCATACGGACCAAATGTATGGGGGTGGGCTGGTAGCTGGAGAGATGCCACCTCCTGGACACTGCTAAGGTGCTCTTGAGCAAGGCACTAAACCGCTCGGGGTGACTTTTCATGGGCAGCCCCCCCCCCCCCCCCCCCCCCCCCCCCCCCCCCACTCTCACATCTCTCCATTAGTGCATGTATAGGTACTGAGCATGTGTGTGTGTAGTTCAGGCCTGTGTGTAATGTGTGTTAAACAACAGAGTGAAAACATTGTAATTTCCCCTTATAATTATTATTATTATTTAGTGTAACAAGTCTTGACTGAAGTGCATGACAGTTTTTTTATTCCATTATGTACATTGACACCACAGGTTTGTTGCTAAATGTTGTGAACGATGCCCCGGGGCCGGGCTTCTACGTTTGGGACATCTCCACATCTCACAGACGTGCAGTGATGTGCAAAGAACATTGAAAAATGTCCCCAGGATGAGACCATCTGTGATGAAATGAGGAGCGTTCACAAAAACAAAGCGGTCTGTGGACTCTTTTTTTGTTTTTTTTACTAAATCCTAGTTTTGTTGTGGTGATGAAATGGCCGCTATGTGTTTAGATCTTTGCATCTCCATCATGCTTGTTATGGTCATTTCATTCTAACTTGGTGCAAAAAAGCTTTTATCCCCGTTAGTGTCAGTAGGGTTAGACATCGAGAACCGAATCCAACTTGCTATCGTTTCAAAAATTACGAATCCAATGGATTCCTTTTGTTATTGTAATCGTCTGGAAGATTTGATTTTAAATCCCAATTGTCGATTCCAAGTTCCCGTAGCAGCCCCCGTACTTCCAGACGCTTCTTCTGTTTCTGCCGTGGAGCACAGTAGGCGGCGCTGTAAAGTTTATTTCATGCTGAAAAAGCCCGGTAAAACTGTAAAACAACATGAAATGAAAATAAAAATGTGAAAGAAGCATGTGACCAATTTCAGCTCCTCCAAAGAGTCAGAATCAAAAGGAAGAATCAGAGTTGTTCAAATCAAAACCCGGAGCATCAGACAACATTTCCGTGAGAGAATAATCAGTTCAAGCCATATAGTCCAGTACCTTCCATGAGTATCCTGAAGACGTCTCTGAGGATGGTGACGGTGGTGCAGAGGACGAAGACGGAGAACAGGAACGTACAGATGGGATCTGCAACTTTATACTCGGGCTGTAGAAGAGAACAGAGGTTATGGAGACTCCAGTCTCGCTACGCCGGACCATCCTCACGCTTCGGAGCGGAGGAGATGGGAGGAAAACGCGCTCCGGTTTATTGGCATTTCTTTAAACCAATCACAGTCGCCATGGGCGGAGCCGCTGCATTACATTCGTGAGAGAGAAAACTCGTGTAACCCTCGTGTCGTCTTCCCGCCAACCTGGAAATATTTGTTTTTCTGAGTCAAAATTTTAAATGAAAACCCTTTTATCGAGGTTATGGGCGTCGTTTTCGGCCCTTTTGTGGCTTTCCCCCCAATGTTTTTGTCACTTTTTCAACGTTTGTCAAAATTTTTGTGGGTTTTTCCTCAAATGTTAAAAGCTTTTGTCACTTTATTTGACGTTTTTCTCTCTTTTTTATACCTTTTTTAAAAGTTAAAAAAAAAAAAAAACACCCAAATTCAATGAAAGTCATGAACTGATTATTTATTTAACGTGTGAGGAGCGTTGTTGGGAACCATCCACGTTACTTTTTTGGAAAATTTGTTTGAAAGAAACCTAAATTTCTGATATAGAAACTTTTTGGAAAAGGGGTCAAATTTGACCCGAAGACAAAACCAATCACAATCATCATGGGCGGCACTAAGCCGGCGCCTCTGCAAAATAACCTCGGGAAGGAACTGGTTTTGGTGGAACATGTGTACGTTCAAAAGTAGTTTTAGTCGTGCAACCGAAAACTCCGACAGAGACATAGTCTAGCTAGCTGTCTGGATTTACCCTGCAGAGACCTGAGGACCAGGTAACCATAGTCCTCAGATTGGACAGATAGTCTCAGGGCTGCCAACTTTTCCAAAAACCTTGGAGTGAGATTTGGGGGGGCCAACCCATATTTTGCCGCGTACAAAGCAATTTCTTTGGGTCTTTATCCTTTAGGGTTTAAATTGGGATTTGTTATATGTGGGGGGGATGGGGCTCTCCCTAGGGGGGTCTGGGGGTATGCTCCCCCAGGAAAAAAATTCGAAAAATAAACCATTAAAGGGCACTTTCTGGAGAGTTTTTTTGCAAAGAAAAATGGAGAAATCAAGTCTTACATGATATGTGCAAAACTGTAGGGTTAAGAACCTTTGCATTGTTGTAGTATCAACAGGTTTTAGAGCATTCAGCATTTACATTATATACATTATTAACTTCTTATGATATAAGAACTGACCCACACAATGTGCCAAACATATTGAACCACATGAAGAGACAGTAGCATATGTCAGCAACAGCTGAGAAGATTTGGGTCTGTGGTGAACAGGTCCAGGGTTCCCAGGTATAGGGACAGGGACCCAAAGTTAAATTAATGATGAGGGATCAACTAAGACCACTGAAATTCTAAGAAATGAGAACCACTGAGTTACATAAATTCTAATCCTTTAACCTTGTGTCCAATGTTTAGTAATGTTTGGCCCTCATCCTCGTACCCCACTTAATGTTTTTACTTTGTGAAAAAAGAATATTGTTAATTTAAAAAACATCAAATTATATTTACAGTTACATTTAGAGCAGAGGTTAGAGATGCACAATAGGCCAATGTTGCAGTACGTATTTATATATATATATAATAGTATAGCTCAGATTGTTTCACCAGATTTCTGCTATATTTACAACTTTGCACATCAAAATATAACTCCTCCATCTCTGTTGTCCGAGATGTGGAGAGGTGTAATATAGTCAGCTGTGCATGTCATTGCTCCGCTGATATGGGGATCTCATTCAGACCGTCTGACAGACGCAGAGGCCCATTTGGGTCTCTGGTCTCTGACAGAGTTTAGAGGTGTCCGTACGCTGCTCTTTATCGGAGGTCTACGCATTCATGCAGCGCGTCACTGCCCCCAGCAGAGCGAGTCCCCTACAATGAACTGAAGTGCTACACTACCAGCGCGCTGCTCACTCTATCTTTACAGAGAGATGGACACGAAGCGACGGCGGTCTGTGATACTCAGAGCTCATACCTGAACGGGGAAATGCACCTGGGATGGCTCGTGAACATTTTTTTCTCATTTTGCGACAATTTGAAAATTCCACAGACAGGAGCGCTCTTGAACCCCCTCACAGTTCTGAAAGCACAACTAGTCGATCACGAGTGGCTCAACAGGTAAAAACATAGATAAACTCATCTTTCAGAAATTTGACCGACCGGGCTGACACTTCAGCGTGAGAAATCGGGGGTGTGGCGTGTGCGCGTGTGAAACCAGTCAAATGCGTGTGTCTCACGGCCAATGCGTGAGAGTTGGCAGCCCTGTAGTCTAGCTAGCTGTCTGGATTTACCCTGCAGAGACCTGAGGACCAGGTCACCATAGTCCTCAGATTGGACAGATAGTCTAGCTAGCTGTCTGGATTTACCCTGCAGAGATCTGAGGACCAGGTAACCATAGTCCTCAGATTGGACAGATAGTCTAGCTAGCTGTCTGGATTTACCCTGCAGAGATCTGGGGACCAGGTAACCATAGTCCTCAGATTGGACAGTCTAGCTAGCTGTCTGGATTTACCCTGCAGAGACCTGAGGACCAGGTCACCATAGTCCTCAGAAATCAGCCGCAGGTTAGAAGACCAACACAGAGACAGAGGAAGGAGACAGAAATCGGCGAAAAGGCATGAATCCGGTGGAATTGCCCAGAAGTGGAACGTCGTGGATATAGACTGTGGAGACTCTAAAGAGTCGTCAGACGGTGTTTTCAGCAGGCATCAAAGTATCCAGGGAAAAGAAAAAGGAACATCTCCCATAAAGTATTTAACCCTTTCATAGTAAACAAGACAACACTTGGGATTAACCCGATGCTTTTAAAATGACTCATTATTTGAACCCTGCATGGTATTTTAAGATGTAGGCCTCTTGTACAGAGAATATTCGGTTGTAATACAAACAAAGTTCAGTGTCTTCCCATGAATTTGATAGAAAAGCTCCATAAACTCTCAAAACCCTGTCGGATTATTCAAGTCAAACTGCATCAGGGACGACTGGATCATATTTAAAAAGTTTAACTTATTGCACCAATATCATCAAACTGACATTTCTGTGTCTGATCTGTATCTGACCCGCAAGTAGATGATGATCGCTGCCACCATGACGCCGACGCTCTGCAGCAGGTCCCCCACCACGTGGATGAAGGCGGCGCGGACGCTGGTGTTGCTATGGCCACCGAGGAGCGTGTGGGAGTGGCCGTGGGCGACGGGGCTCTGGCCTCCCTCGTCGATCTGGTGGTAGCCGCCGCCGTGGGCGTGGAAGGTGGTGGAATGATGGAGGATGTAGGCCATGCTGCAGGAGGAAACAGGCACATGGACTTTTATTTTGTTTTGTTTTTGATACCGGATAAGTTGATGAAGCTGATTTAAGGACTCCCTCGAAAACGAGATGTCACATCTCAAGGGACTGTTCCTAATAAAGAATTTCTTCTTAGGTGGACGGACTCCAAAGGAAAACCTGACAAGAAAACTCAACATCTGTTTTATCTAAAAAGATAAATTTCTCTGTTCATCTCACTTCAATTGTAATGCTGCAAAATGGGATTGTCAAGCAGACAAACTGATAATATAATATAATATAATATAATATAATATAATAATAGATCTATGCTCACCATCTGTGTATCGATGGAAAATATCGCTATCTATGCTTTATTGATTTTTTTGACCATTCTTTTTTTTTTCATCATCATAAAATACTATTTATTCTTTTATCCTTGTTACTCTTGCAAATATGATGCATTTTATACATATAAATATATTTTAATAGAATAAAAATTCTTTTTTTTAAAGAACCCAATCTTTCCGGTGGAAGAAGCTCCCAATCCACCTCTTTGTTGCAACACATTCTCTCTCCCATCCCTTTAACACATCTGAGGTGTGGTATGTGCACATCTGACCATTTCCGCATTATGCGACAAGGAAGGAAAATCTGTTGCACGCGGTCATGCCACCTGTTGGATTAAAGTCTAGATGTCTGACCATGCTGCTTGTTAAACTGCCTGCATTTTTGTTTCTAGGCTCTGCACTTAGCTTAATTCATACTGATTCTATAAATATAGTCACACTATAGCATCTAATGATATTGCTGCAGTTCAAGAGTTGATCCACCTATCTAAGGTCAGTCAATGAGGATTTAATGAGGCATCTTAGTTTGTAGTCCTCAGTAGGTGAACATACAAGCGCACAACATGTGCACCAAGTTCCTGAGTATTTTTTTTCCAGGTATATATCAGGTGCGTTAAATCCTGTTATTCTTTTCTGAAATTCCCTAAAATGTCAGCCTGTCCTGAAAAATTATACAACAGAGCCATATAACCTCTCTCCATCTCAAATTCCAAATGTTTCCCTGTTGCAGCTGAGGTGAACAACATAGTTTTCAATTGAATTGAATTGAGCAGCTTCAAATGTAATATTTGCCTTTAGTATAGCAAAGTAATGGACAATTTTAACCATCACACTCACCGCTGATTTATCACTGTAAATTTACTTTAGAAATGCAGTAAGTTCACTTTCTTTAAGGAAATCAGAGCAGCAGCATTGCAGAGTGGCACCTTCAGATGTAATGTCATTTATTTAAAGAGGGCCGACGTTTGTACAAATTGAAGTGGAGGTGAACATAGTTTTCAAGTGAAGTGTGAAGCTTCAATTGTAATATTTGCCTTCATTATAGCGACATAATGACAATGTCGCCACCCGTTGTGCGGACCAGCACTCACATTATATTGACGATGACGGCACACCCAGAGGTGACCAACATCACGTGGCCATCAATCTCGTAGTCGTTGCGTACGATCCTCTCGATGGCTAAATAGACCAGCGCCCCCGTAACGATCCAGATGGAAATGACTGAGACGAATGCCCCGAGGATCTCTGTGGAGAGGGGAGAGGAGAAGAGAGGATCTTAATCACTTGTATACAGTTCATCACATTCTCAACACCTCTATCTGAGCATGAAGTTAATTAACATCCCTCAGAGACAGAGCTTCAAAAACAAACTAGTGTGAGACACGCGAGACACATAGAGGCCCAGATGTAGCGTTAACCATCACACTCACAGCTCTGAATGCAGCTTAATTATATGAGTGAAGTATCACTGTAAATGTAGTTCAGGAATGCAGGGAGTTCCCTTTTTTAGGAGAGTAAGAACAGCTGCATTGTAGAGTTGCAGATGTACACATCTTGATAACACCACCTTCAGATGTAAAGTCATTTTATTAGGGACAATGCACAATTAAACATTAACCTTGTATAAAAACAAGGAGAGATGCATTGCATCACCCTCCCCCCACCCCCCCACACACAAACACACGCACACACACACACCCATAGTCCTTGGGCATGTAGGTAAAACAATAAAATATTAAATGCAAGGTTAGAACAAAACTGATTATCCAATTTTACAAACACATTCACGCCTATTTTACAATAATACAAATGTGCAAAGTTGCATCAGTTAAATTATCATGGGCTCAATCGTTCCCAAGTCCTAAAACCACTCACGCACACACACACACACACACACACACACAC
>NC_045750.1:2407812-2408485 GCF_008692095.1 Etheostoma spectabile | reverse complement strand
ACACACACACACACACACACACACACACTCCCCTTCCCATAAAGATAAAGAAAGTAACAGCCAATGCAGTTTGAGCATTGACACCAGCTGCTGATAAAATATACACTTAGAATTGACGGAACCTGAAGGTGGCACGGACTGGACCAAAACGTCCACCACCCGTCTCTTATTCAGTGATTCTTAATCTTGTACAGCAAACAAATAACAAATGTACCAAATCATCCATCCATGCTTCCAAGCATCCTTTCATCTTCCTCTTTCCTCACTCCATCCTTCCACTCAGAGGTGTCTCTTATCTCTCGTCCTGACCTGATCTGTGCCAACCAAAGTTCATGGTTTTGGTGGGCTGTCTGGAGGAGATCCACAGGGAGAACAGGCTCACCATCATGCTGCCAAAATCCGTCAGGAGGTGGGCTGCGTCCGTCATGATGGCCAGGCTGTGGGCCAGGTAGCCTCCTGCAGGAGATCAGGAAATAACAAGACCATTACTGGGAACCTTACACATCATTCTGACCAATCCTGAGGCACGTTGTCGCTGCCCGATGTGAGGAGAGTGCGGATTTGAGTCACGCGTGCTCAGATTTAAATGGTTTACGACATAACTGTCATGCTGAAATTTGTGAAATCCATGAAATAAAAAGCTTTTCTCATTACAAACAATAACAGAAGATGG
>NC_045750.1:2407579-2407802 GCF_008692095.1 Etheostoma spectabile | reverse complement strand
ATTTCAAAAACGTTGTAGCTATCTATGGTTGATTGCTAACGTTAGCTCAAAACATAACCTTCATAAAAAGGTTTTTCATTTTTAATTTTGACTCAGAAAAACAAAACTTTCCAAGTCGGCGGGAAGACGACACGAGGGTTAAAGAAATACCAATAAACCAGATCACGTTTTCCTCCCATCCCAGAATGCTGGGTGGACTAGCCAGACCCTCCTCCGCAGCGCT
>NC_045750.1:2406664-2407569 GCF_008692095.1 Etheostoma spectabile | reverse complement strand
AGGAAGGTCTGGCAATGCGAGACTATGAGGATATCAATGTCTGTGAAAGTCGATCCTTTCTCATCAGAAGTAATCATTTAGTCTACGATGGCAGCGTGATATGAACGTGTTTCCTGTTGTATGGTATACTTTAGAAATAATTTGTTATATCCATATAATGTAAAGCATGAAAATAACCTCCGTTTCGGCAAATTATGTTTATGCCATAGTTGTTTTTCATAAGGTATAAAAATGTAATAAAGCTGCACTCAAGCCTTGTGCATATAAGCAGTTGTCCAGGAATCAGATCACTGCTGCACAAATACAACATAAATTACAAAAAATTAAAAATATTAAGCGAGCACCAATCAATCTGGAAATCAAGATTTGAGCGTGTGCAGTGACAGATTGATTGTACAGTGAACTACGTTTTGTGTACTACATCCTCATTTTGTGTGCTTTTGTTACAACAGATTTTTTTGTAGGGTGCATGATAAATCAAATAGATAAACAGCTGGTTTTTTACCCTACTTACTTCAAAAATAAGATTTGGATTATGCACCAGAAAATGTGCACTTTCTATCACGTTTTACTTCTGTAAGAAAGAAATACAAAAGTCTGACCTTCTGCTCTCTTTCATGCCTGAGGTTTGAGCTCCTAAGCTTTTACCTATGACCTCTCCGATCATGAAGACGAGGCACACGGCCGACGCGATGCAGAGCTTCCTCCTGGCCAGCAGCCGGTCCCCGCTGGCGTCACACGCCGAGGCCTTGGCCCCGTGGCAGTGGGCGCCGACGGGTCGCTTCAGCTCGATGGCGCCGGCCATGCCGCCGTTCTTCAGAGGGAAGTCGGGATATTGCTCTTTGGAGTCTGGGAAGGAGCTGCAGGGAATCAGAAAGGTAGGTGTGTATGAAGACAGAGATGCC
>NC_045750.1:2406045-2406654 GCF_008692095.1 Etheostoma spectabile | reverse complement strand
AATTGTACAGATTATAATTTTCAAGAGAGTCTCAAGAGTTCTGTGTATGGCGACTCAACATAACAACGTAAGGAAATAAAACCACATCAACTTTTCGACTTTTTTCCAGGTATAGTTGTATCTAATGACTTGTAACTTGAATCAGGTTCTATTCAAATGAATCACTCATGATGAGCCAATATAAAGGGTTAATGATTTCCACTTGAGTGAAAAGATAGGCTGAATCTCATTTCTCTATCATAAGGGGTAAGGGGTATGGGTAAGATGGAGAAATGGGATTCAGCCATAGTCAACTTTGAAAGGGATGTTTATGTGAAAAAGTGATTTGTGGATAAAGATGTTACCCAGCATGTGATGTTATCCAAAAATGTGACTTTTACTAATGCCATGTAGCAAAGCTGTGACCTGGCATGTGACCTAAAACATATCTTATATAAAGTGCTTCTAAGGTGTTGAAAGGCAGAGTGTGGACATCTGGCGGAGACACTCTCCGAGCTTCTGCAGAGCTTGTAAATTGATCCTGAGAATCTTTGATATAATAAACCTTTAAAATTAAAGACAGTGTCAATCAACACCACATGGTCTTTTTTTTTTTTTTTTTACAGATGA
>NC_045750.1:2388975-2406035 GCF_008692095.1 Etheostoma spectabile | reverse complement strand
CATCAAAACAATATGAAAGATGTTACAAATTATCGACAAAGATGAATTTTTATAGTAAAGAAAGTAAAATATTATATCAAAATGTATAAAACCAAAAGAAAGAACAAACTGAAACTGTGGCTGTTCACTGTGCTGATCACAGATTACTTTCAGTGGGGAGTGTAACTATTGGAGTGCATTTACTTAAATACAAATTCAAGGTACCTGTACTCAGTAGAATGTAACTAAGTACTTAAGTATACTGTACAAATGTTGAGGTACTTGTACTTTTGTTTTCGTGCCACTTTCTACTTCTACTCTGCTACATTTCAGAGAGAAATATTGTACGTTTACCACTGCATTAATCTGACAGCTTTAGTTTTAATTACTTTATTTTTTGCACACAAAACACATGTAGTTCATAAAATAGGATGTTTAATTATAAATTAAAGTACCCAACAATATTAAAGGCCTTTAAGTCCATCTGAAATGATCAGACGATAAAACACAAAACTGTTGTAAAAACAGTTTCCAGTTTCTAAAATGTGAGCATTTTTCTGCATGGAGTACTTGTACTTTTAATAGTTTAAGTACATTTTGCTGATGATACTTACATACTTGAGAAACATTTTTTATGCAGAGTAATTTTACAGTGTGGTATTAGTAGTTTTACTTGAGTAAAGGATCTTAATACTTCTTCCATCCCTGCTTGTACTTTACATGAGTATTCCTATTTAATACTTCTTTATACTTCAACATGACAGAGGTACATTGTGTACCTGTCTGACAGCTTTAATTACTTCTCAGATGACAGTTTTTCATCCCCTTCCTGTCCAGTGAAAACTGCGTATCTCCAGATATGTTGATATTGAACGTTTGTGATGAACTGAAGGATGAAGTGTTTCTTCATGTGTTGAGAAAATCCTCCTTCTTAAGCTAAAGCTGAAGTATTTTAAAAGCCTGTCGGATTAGCTGAAAAAAGACATTGTCGTAAAAGTCAACAGTGTGGCTCTGGAAGTAAAATCCCATTCATTTCCTCCATCAGCACCTTGATTATCACCCATCATGTGTTAGCCATCTGAGGTAGACTGACCCCGAGCCACGAGGTTCTGAAACGAACGTTTCTGCTCGTGTAGAAGCTCGACGTCCGCGTGAAATCAACCTCGTCTGAGGTCAAAAATGTTTTATTCGCGATCTTATGGAGAAATACTACACTACCCACAATCCTAACTGTAACAGCGGCGAAAACATAAAATCCTGCTTCTCACCTACAAGTCCCTCCGTGCCCTGGCCCCGCCCCACAGCACCTCTCGGACCTCCTCCATCCATACACCCCACCCCGAAACCTGTGGTCCCCAGACGCTGGCCTGCTCTCCCCCTCCCCCCCCCCAAGATATCCAAGATGCTACATCCCTGGACATGTTAAAAATACTCCTGAAACACCACTTGTTTACCACAGCCTACACCCTCCCTTAGCTACTGTAATTCTGTAAAGTGTCCTTGGGTTTCATGAAAGCTGGGTTTTATAAATAAAAGTTATTATCACACACAAGTCCAGCTGAAATGATTAGACCATTTAACACAGACTTTGTTTTGAATTTGACGCTTTCGACCCTTTTTTCGTTTTCCAGTTTGTCAAATGCATGTGGGTTTTCTGCATTGAGTGCTTTTACTTTTAATACTCTTAAGTACATTTTCCTGATGATACTTACTTTTATTTAAGTGACATTTTCAATGCAGGACTTGGTCAATTTCCTCCTGTGTCTCAGGAGCAGTCTCTTCCTACTGCTACTACGTACTATTTATAATACTAAGACTATTTAGATTCATACTATTTAGACATAGTCATGTCATGTTTTAAGGGTTAAACTAGTTAGTGTTCAACCTGAGAATTACACATGACATAATTCACCTCTGACTATACATACATCGAGCTGCATTGTAATCATGAGGACAAAAACAAAACGCTGATTTCTTCATTTTCCTTACAGCAACACACACACACACACACACACACACACACACACACACACACACACACACACAACACAACCACACTTACTGTAGAGAGACACAAACACACACTGAAAGATACACACACCTAGGCTGCTGGTCGTGTCATGTGCAGTGAGGGGGGAGCTGCGATGATGTGGCTAATGAGGTGGAAAAAACTCATTTAGGCTCACTTGAGATAACCGCACTCACACACACTTTATGTCACACACTTCCCATGGGAGATCGCCAGTGTTTCATGATTAGCCTTTATCACACTCACACACACTCACACACACACTCACACACACACACTCACACACACTCACACACACACACTCACACACACACACTCACACACGTACTTCGTAGGCAATGTCAAAGCTGAAAAGAATCAGCCAAGTGGAAAGCGGATTCTGTCAATTATACCATGGGACTAAGAGCACACACACACACACACACACACACACACACACACACACACACACACACACACAATATTAACAATTCACATTTGAACATTGCAGCATTTTAACTGTTTTATCTGCAGATAAACAGAAACAATCAAAACAATGTAATGTTGTTTTTTCCACCACATGTTATGGCTCCACTTGCTCTTTTTTAGTTTTCCATTGACAAAGGTTCTGGTTCTTCTTTGGATACTAGAAGGTGGAGTAAAAACACTGCAGACCGCTGATTGGTCCGAGGGAATCGTGACTATAGCCCGACATCCTGCACAATCCCGCCATTTTGAAATAGCCAAGCCACCGTTAATGGCGACCACAATTTGTTTTTATTCACCTGACCCAGATTTTTTTTTTTTTAAATAGCAGCCTGCTTTACACCATACAATATGTACACCATCTGCAGTGAAAAACGATGATGAGTCAAGCTAAGCAAAAGCACGGCTAGATATTCTTTTAAATATTTGTACAAAATATGCAAAAACACAGACACACACACACACACACACACACACACACACTTAGCATGGTCAAAATGTAGAAGCTGTGCTTCATGTTTGGTGCATCTTGCATTATCTCTTTATAAAAATACAACCAACACTAACAAAATTGCTGAATTAAACCTCTTTGATGAACAGTACACAGGTAATAAAGAGCTTTATGGTTATTGGTATTGCTTATTGATTGTATTTAATCACTTGGGTGCTGATGGCGCAGTGGATATAACACATGCCCTGGGTGTGGGAGGTCTGGGTCCAGTTCCCACTGCAATACACCAACCAATGTGTCCCTGAGCAAGACACTTAACCCCTAGTTGCTCCAGAGGCGTGCGACCTCTGACATGTATGCAACGATTGTAAGTCGTTTTGGATAAAGTCATCTCAGATGTCAGTAGGGGGTTTCTATCAAGTTTGTATCAACTGCTGCATTAAGTTATTGGTTGGCAAAAATAACATCAACACTGAGGACATGTTGTAAATATTCCGAGTTCATGTGTTAGTCGATACCCCGGCGGGCAGGTGTGCAGTGTTGACGCTTGGCGTCAGCACTGCAGGGACCTGAGGGAATGGTCAGTGATCTGTGAAATGACATGAAGAGACCTGAGAAGATCTGTCCTCTGAAACAGTAACCATCCAGCATTTAATTACAGCTGCAGCTCTGCTGTATCACAGCGCCCTGCAATAATTAATGTACCTGACATAAACTATAACCTAAGGCCTGCAGGGACAAAGGATCGTTGCAGTGTTAGTCTCGCATGGCCAGACCTTACTCCACAGCGCTGTGGAGGAGGGTTTGACTAGTCCACACAGCATTTTATTGTTTTATTGGCATTTCTTTAACCCTCCTGTTGTCCTCGGACCAAATTTGACCCCTTTTGAAAAATGTCTATATTATTAACAGTAGTTAATAACAGTGAGCAGACATTATCAGAGGGCAAAACAGGAAAGAAAAACACAAAATATACAAAAAACAAAGCTAAACATAATTGACCCTCCTGTTGTCCTCGGGTCAAATTTGACCCCTTTAAAAAATGTCTATATCTGAAACATGGGTTTCTTTTTAAACAAATTACCACAAAGAATGGATTGGATTCCTTCCAACGCTCTTTGCAAATACAATTAATCACTTTCATTTCTCTGATCTTAACTGTTAGTCAAAATAATTCATAATTTCTGCTTTTTTAACTCAAATATTTGGTATAATTCTATACAAATGAGTGTTATTGACCGTGAATTCCCAAAAGTAGTAAAACTAGTAAGGTGGTGGTGGTGGTGGTGGTGAAAACAAAAACAAAAAAAGTCTAAAAAAGGGACGAAAATGTTAAATTTATATCTGCAGCCGCTTTGGACCAGAGCAGCGTCTCCTGTCAGACGCCCACTCACCCTCAGCCAGTTATGCTGCCCGAAATATGAAAATGACACCGTGAGTAAATGATGCAACAAATAGGTTTTGGTAAACACAGCTGGAAACATAAAGACGCAGTAATCAATTAGTAAGTTTTAGTTTAGTCTGCAACTGTGTTTTTATATTTTAATCAAATCAGTAATATCTCGTTAAAGTGGCAGCTTTAATTATCCAACATTATGTGAGATTTGTATTCTTGTGAAAAAATGCTGGCACATGAATTTTTTTCAGCTTTAATTGGGGGAAAGGGTGTCTGGTTGGTAAGAATTGGTTTAAGTTTTTGGCCTTTTTTTTGTGACAGACCAAAAACACATGTATTGGTAACACTCGATGTTTTCTACCTAAGAGTGACATGACGCTGTCATGACACAGTCAACCCTGACCATAACCATAACCATAACCATAACCTGTCATGACAAAACCAAATGACACTTACTAAAAGAAGCCTTATGTCATTATGACTTCTTTATAATGTTTTCTGACGCGTTCCTGACAGTGTCATGTCACTCTATGTAGATATCTTCAGGTCAAGTGTAACCCATATATTTTTGTATATTCATAAATTCCTCATGGAATCTGGCAGACTTTGTGTTTTCACCAAAACAGAAAAAAACAACAACATCAATACACTGGATTATTTTTAGGGTGTGGGAGTAGCTCCGGCCATAGGGAGTTGGGTTGGGAACCGGAGGGTTGCTGGTTCAAGGTCCCGTTTGGACCAGAGTACGGAGTGTGGACTGGTAGCTGGAGAGATGCCAGTTCACCTCCTGGGCTCTTGAGCAAGGCACTGTAGCCCCCTCAGCCCCTTAGAGCACTGGTCCAGCACTGTCACCCCCCCCCCCCCCCCCCCCCCCCCCCCCCCCCCCCACACTCTGACATCTCTCCATTAGTGCGTGCGTGTCATCCCTTGTGTCAAACGGACCCATTTTCAGTTAATTTCTTTTGTCACAAAAAAAATGGGCCGTCGAAATAAGAGCTGAAAATGTCAACATTAAAAATATCAAAAAACTCACCCACAACATTGAAAAAGTGACAAAAATGTTGAAAAAACTTTCATGGTTGACGGAAGACAACACAAGGGTTAAATAGGACCTGAGCATGTGTGTGTATTTCAGGTATTTCAGGTCTGAATGGGGGATCAATAAAGATTATAAATTATTAGTATAAAAAAATGATTATCAAAGTCTTGTCCGTGGCCAATGACGACGACCTAAGTTCCTCTACAAAGTGTTCTGGACGTCACACAAAGGCCCTCATGAAGACACCCTTTATAATGAGCCCTTATGAAGACACCATTCATAATGAGCCCTTATGAAGACACCATTTATAATGAGCTCTTATGAAGACACCATTTATAATGAGCTCTTATGAAGACACCATTTATAATGAGCCCTTATAAAGACACCCTTTATAATGAGCCCTTATGAAGACACCATTCATAATGAGCCCTTATGAAGACACCCTTTATAATGAGCCCTTATGAAGACTCCCTTTACAATAAGCTCTTATAAAGACACCCTTTATAATGACCCCTATGAAGACTCCCTTTATAATGAGCTTATGATTTGTAACTAATAGGTTTACTCGCGGTTAAAGAACATTAACTAATTCATTATATATCAGTTATAAGCTGTTAAGAAGAACACATTTAGGGTTGCCGGTGGAAGACACTTGGATTTGTCTTCTTAAGGTGTGCCCTGTGCAACAATTAGTCAACTAATCAGTGAGTTAATTAATAAAATGTAGAAAAGGATTATTACTGTGACTATTATTGCCATTGTGCATCACACCATCACACCCCCAACCGGCCCCATCAGGCTCCGCCCACCAACAGCCCGGCCCAGGCCCAGGTTTCTCCCTAAAAGGAGGTTTTTCCTCACCACTGGTAATTACTAGAATTGTTGGGGCTTTATAAATTATAGAGTGTGGTCTAGACCTCCTCTATCTGTAAAGTGTCTCAAGATAACTCTTGTTTGAGTTCAATTGAATTGATTAATCATATTAGTTTGTTTTTGTTTTCAAGCAAAAAAATGTCCAAACTCTCCATGTCCAGCTTCTTTAAAAAAATAAATTTAATAAAAAAGAATATTTTCAGTTTAATTTCTTTTCTATGATAGTAAGGCTCTGGAAGACGAGACGTTCGAAGGAATATCCTTGGTCTCAGGGAACTTGTGACGAGCATACATTTTCACAATTTTATAGATCAAATGATTAATCATTTAAGAAAATACCCAGGAGAACTGCAGAACATCTGGAGTCCAGATGTAAAGCTCTGCAGTGGTCAGTGGACCAGCTTATTAACAAACACAGGCTGGATGGATTCATCAACTCTTTATTAATGACTTATTAAATTAAAAAATTAAAAAAACCTTTCCTGATGGCTTTGATGAGCTCTTGTTAACGCTATTTTTAAACGTGGCTATGGCCGCAACTAACGAGCATTTGTATTATCAATTAATGTAGCTTACCAATTGGTTTTATTAATGACTTTGATTATTTTTTTCAAATCCTAACTGCAGCATAGCTACATTGTTGCTTGAGAAATTACTAAAATGATTCTACCTCAATTAAAATAGTTGCTGGTTTGTGACTGTGTGATTAATTAACTCACGTGGGTTGTTCTTAATGGCTCATAATTTATCTATAAAGCGTTGATAAATACAAGTTATCAACCATTTATAAAGAATGCCTCATCACCATCAAGTGGCAGTGAAGAATGGGTCCGAGTCGAAAAAACTATTATGTACATTATTTCTTATATATCTCGGGCCCAAACCAGGAGTGACTTAAACCACACTTTACTGCCAGCTGGGAAAAAACGCTGAAGGTGACAGTAAACACACACACACACACACACACACACACACACACACACACACACACACACACACGGTGCAAATGGTGCATGAAATCCCAAATGTGATGCCTATGCACATCGCTCTTCCACTCGCTTTCTCTCTCTCTCCTCTCTCTCTCTTTCTCTCTTCACACACCACAAACACACACACACACACACACACACACACACACACACACACACACACACAGTAATAAACACAGTCAACAGAACTTGCGCATCGCCTCTCTCTGAAATAATAATTTAATTAATTTTTAGAAATTAATCAGCTGATGATCGGGATTTTTCAGAGGCCTGAACGTCTGCAACAACAACAACAACAACAACAACAGCAACAACAACAACAACAACAACAGCAACAACAACCTGATCTGGGCATCAGGGTTTTATTTCCTCCTCGCTCTCTTGCCTGCCAGGTCCCATCTTTTTAACGCGAATGGCTCTAAAAAGCCACAAAAAGCTGTAAAGCAGCTGATGTGTGCGCGTGGAGGTGTGTACGGAGGGATCCGTCCCCAGCTTTAAGGGACTGACCAGATGGACGAGGACGCATCGAGAGGCCAGGTTGTTCTGCTGCGTCCATGTCAACCAGGAGGGTCTGCTGCACGAGGCTTTCATATTATCAACAATTTATTTGGGACATTTGGGGACAAAAAACCAGCACAGAATCATGGGCCTATACATTTAATTATTATTATTTAATTATTTAAAATTGCATATAGCCTGTATTTTTATTCTAACTTCATGCCAATTTAGTTTTTTAGTTTCAGGATTCTAGCTCCTAAATGCACGTATTATTTTGTGCGTATTTATTAAAAATTCATAAAAAATAAAATAAAAAACATTTATTGGTTATCTACGAACCAGAAGCTGATTTATATCGTTTTTTTCAGAATAGAGAACATGACAGTAGCCTTTCCTGATTTAACATTCTGTTTTAATCTCATAAAAACATATTTTATCTTCATGTCATGGGCAAAATTGTTATTTTTTGAAAGGTCAATTTCTTTCTGACCAGGGATATAAGAGAGTCTGATACAGAGATACAAACCGCTCCAGATTTACTTTATATTTGCGCTTTTTTCCCGTGTAGGTATAATATCATGTATTTACTGTGTTATATCCGTGCTTTCCCGTTGCGTGGGTCCCCATGCGTACTGGGCGTGCACGCGGCTGCTCCTAGCCTCCCTAATGACAGATGATGAGTTTTGTAGCCTTGCTCAGTGAGCTGGCCCCGGGGCCATTTGTCACAGGCTGTCCACAAACGAGCCAAGCGTGGAAATGAATTTGTTCATTCACATAAAACAAGCCCGCAAGAGCGGCAGCCTGCTCACCATGCACCACGGTAACAGCGACCCCCCCCCCCAACCCGAGGCTATACGGTACACACACGCTCATAGGCTGCTATATACTACATGGGACCATATACAGCAACAAGCCGGGATTGTTTCGGCCGAGATCCGACTGAAAAATACAATGTAAAAATACTTTTCCTTAAAAACATCAGAGAGAAACCTGCTGAACTTGACATCATTAAATAGTTGTTTTTTGCTCCTGCGAGCCACTTGTTTTGAAACCGCATGCCAGATTTAACCCTGGGCTCGTGCAGGTAACTTTGCATTGTGTTCCAACATGCATCCTTCTTCATGCAGCTGCAGTGAAATGAAACATGTCCCCACCTTTGTAGTTTCAGAGAGTACATTTTCGCACTCTTCTCGTGGATCAGTTGAGATTTCTCCGACTTTGCAGCGTTATTATCCATTGATTCAGCCTGCGCTCCGTCGCTGTCCCGTGTGAGATTTAACAAACAAAAAGAAGTAAAGGAGGATTTTGTCTTCTTTTTTTGGGAAGGATGCTGCAGGGGTTGCCAGGGACAATCGACAGGTCCGGTTCCCTGATCTTCAGTGGACGCGGGGACAAGTCAGCCGAGACCACATGTCTTCTGAGAGCAGTGCGACTTCAGAACAAACGGATAAATTCCTTCATTGCAGTTTCCGAGAGGGCAGGAGGAGGAAACCACATGCGGAGTTTTCCGAGGGAGGTTTTTAATTGCGTCGGAGTTGTATAGCCTCGAACACGGAGACGCAGCGGCAGCACAGCGCTCCCAACACTGCAGCTGCTGTTAGTGGACAGGACGGGGAGGCTACCTGCACTGAAGCCTGACCGGTGGTCACACGGCAGACAGGGCACGTGGAGGACCTCCGGTTGGTGGATCCTAATGGGACAAGCATCAGGAAATCAATTCACTCACAGAAACACACACAGAGACATGGTTTTACTCACATGAAGAATGCAGGCCTAAATAAATCAAGTGTATAGCTCCTGAAAAGCAACACATATAACACACATTTGTCTATATGATTCACTCCCTCCCCCCCATAATTGTACAGTAAGGATGTGTTCCAGATATTCACTTAAATCAGTTCAGACCTTTAATTCTGAATTTTAAGGGCCTTTCTCAGCCCATCACACCACTGAATGACAATGCATCAATAACTCAGCTTTCTATATCTTACATCTCATAGATAGACAGATAGATAGATAGATAGATAGATGGATGGATGGATAGATAGATAGATAGATAGATAGATAGATAGATAGATAGATAGATAGATAGATAGATAGATAGATAGATAGATAGATAGATAGATGGATGGATGGATATTTATTGATCCCAAAAAAGGGAAATTATGGTGTTGCAGCAGCAAAATCTGTCACATAGCACAGAATATTAATATATAAATGAAATACAAGGATACAATATCTAAACATACAATATACATGAAATAATAGGAATAAAATATAAGAACAATATTTGAATATATACTGCTTAGATCGTATGATGAAATGTAAATAAACCAATTGTGCAGGTTGCACTTCGTGCAGTACTGAGGTGTCTCAGAGTCCTGCCATGAAAATGTTAAAAGGCTAGTGAAGGACGCACTTTTGGACACTGTCCAGGATGAGTTAGACCCACTCCAGTCCTGTTTTATCGAATCAGTTCTTACTTTCTCTTTCATCTGTTGGCACGGGTCATTTTCTATTAAACAGAAAAATCCCATGCAAGGTATCGGGAAGGTGTGCAGCCAAATTGCGGGCACACCCTCAGAGGACCTGCATGACCTGTATAAGGTCAGATCCTCGAAGAAGGCGAGAGCCGTCCTGGCTGAGGGTTGTGGATCAAATTCATGCTTCAGATGAACATTTCTCTCTCTAAAACGATTTGCTAATTCGAGTTTAAGAAGAAGAAAAACTTAAACTGAATATTTTGGTGTTATTGTCCATGTTGGCTACACAGGCGTCAGGTTAAAGGACAGGCCTAAACTGATTTATGACAAACTCACTTGAACAAAAGCCTTAATAATCACATTTAAGCAGCCAAACAGTTCGACAAATATTTAAAAAAAAGATTCGGACACAAAAGATCCATATTTAATATAAATTAAATACGGCTCAGGCAGCGATCGGCGGTTATAAATAATCGGTGGTTTTATAAATTAAATTAAATAAATAAATAAATAAATAAAATAAAAATAAATAACATAATGTTTATAAAATGTACTGCATATACCATGATGTAATGTTACAGGTGTATACATTGGAGTCTGGCTTGTGGGAATGGCTGCAATACATTTTTTTATGAATATAAAGTTATAGCCTAAGGGTAACATGTAAAACCTTTCACCCCTTCAATATAAAAGGATGCCTCACTGTGCTTTTAATTACGGCTTAAAGCCAAAGAACATTGATACAGGAACACGGGTCAATCTGACCCGAGGACAACATGAGGGTTTAAACAACCACCGCATCATTGTTTAGGATTTAGTGACTTAATTTACATTTTTCCGATTACCGTAAACACAGCTTGAGTTACGCTTCGTGACGTAATGACGCATCCAGTTTTTGGTTTCCGCGCCGCGCTGAGCCAGATATGTTTTAGTGTAGAGGATCGCTGCCTGAGCCGTCATGGAAACAACAAGCAGCGGTTGTAACGTAAAACCAGACGAACAGCAGGCAGATGGAGGACTGGAAGCGGACCGGACAATGTCAAGGTCTGACAGGTAACTAAGTAAATACGAATGGATGAATGTCTGCGGCACGAGTCCCAACACTAGGGGAGCATAGCAGTGATAACCGCTCATGTTAGCTAGCTAGCTAAGTTAGCTAACGCGCTGTCTCCCGCAGTCAAACCCTCGCATTGTGTTAGCGTGGCTGCAGTGAACAAAAGCCAAAGATATACAAAACGAATCAAATCGAATAACGCTAAAGCAACAGCAACAGAGCGGTTGTGGCCAAGTCATAACACATTGTCAGAGGTTAATTTGCGGTGTTATACCCTGTGGTTATAACGTTACCTAGCTACCTTCTTCTGTCTTTAAAAACACGTATAACGGTCCATTATGTTGTGGACCCGTTACGCCAAACCTCTGTGACAATATGACAGATTATGCACATTTGTTATTGTTGGCAAACGTTAAGAATTGGGATAACATTAATTTACAGCGTTTATGTTATCTGGTAAATTCGGCATAACTAACCACTGACCACATCAAATGTGCATTGTGTGAATAAGGTTTTAGTTTTAAGCATGACAGGTGTGAAACATATGAATGGCTCCACACCGCAAGCTAATGCTACTTTGTGGCTAACTCTCGTTTTATTCTGGACACGTAGGATGTGCAGGGTGGGGGGGTCAGGTGTAGGTGGGTCTTTGTGAGAGTAGCTGGGTGTTACATCTGTCCGTTCATTTCATCTCTGATTATTTTACAGCATTACATTTTCCAGATATATTATGGTTAATTGTGCGGGCAAAAGGCCTGTCAAAATTGGGCCATTATATTTTATAAATACTAACAAAGGCTCACATTTTTAATACAATATAGTATATAATATATAGAAATTAAAAGGAGCAATTCATTGTTGATAATACTATGGTGAAACAGGAATTGTATGTTTATTTTGAGCTTTTTATATCAGCAGATATATCACAACAGTTAAGAAAGCAAACGTCTTGACCATTATTACTACAATAAGTTACAAATCTTTTGGAGACAAGCTCATATTCACCTATCCGCCTACATTCATTTGGCAGATATTTCCATGGAAAGAGACTTACATTCATACATAACGGGAGACTGCTGGTTTTCTGAACACTGAAGGACTGAAGGAAGTATTTCAAACTGTTTGTAAAAGTTATAATTGTATCTCTGAAGCACATCTTCGCTAGCAGACTTTTGATTTGTACGCAAGGCAACAATAAACTGCCAAATATTAAGATTTTTTTTTTATCAGAGCACAAAGGAACGATACACAGTGAGATATTCTAGTCACAACATGTCCCAGCCAAATGATGACAGCCTTACTCATGTGAATGGTGGCCCCACCCTGCGCTGCTGATCAGGGCAGCGGTGTGATTTCCTGGGGAGGGTTGGCAAGTTCTACCTTCCTCCCCCTCAACCACACCGACAGCAGACACCTCGCTGTGGAGAGACAGTTCAGAGAGAGACACTAGAGGACATAGACTCTCTCTCATCTCTCAGGAGGACAGTAGACTATCTGCAGCTCCACAAACGTCTAAAAACAAAGGCTTTAAATGGTCAAATATTTGGCCAATTTTCCAAAACAATAAAGCAATTTTTTTTCTGCCAAAATATATAGCCTCATAACTTTGATTAGCTAGGTTTGATTAGCTTTGTGGAGCCTGCAGATACTACCAAACAACTTAAATGCCTGTGTTGGAGCAGCAGCATGGGGCCAACGATGAACTTAAAGGGCATTTCTGATGGCAGTCTATATACAGAAAATGAAAATAGTTAACATGTAAGAAACAAGTCACAGGGACCAGAGTCACACACTGTGCGTGCATGCATGCATGCGTTTCCACTTGATCAGATGCGATGCTCACTCTTTGGATTTACGGTACAGTGCTGGCTCTAGTGTTTTTTAACAAACTGCAGTTAACTAGACTCTGTTTATACGGCTTATAATTGAAGTACAGCAAAGAGAGACTAAAGCTGAATAGAAAGAGTGAGCGTGCTGCGGTCTGATCTTGGCTTCTGCTGTCTTTCCTGTCTGTCACTCTAGTGGGAGTGGAGATGATTCCCTTGATGGCATCCTGAACGGTGTCCCCCGGTGCCCTTTGACCCCGTCTTTATCACCTCAAAAACGGACCACAAGCCAGTCCAAGACGGAGCCTCCGCTGCTGAGGACCAATAAACGCACCATCTACACCGCCGGCAGACCACCTTGGTACAACGTCACGGGGACCACCTTCAAAGAGGCTTTTGTTATTGGTGAGAAATCACTGCCGTTTACTGTTGTCCTTTGTTTTTCTTTGTCTCATTGCTTAGGTATTATCAATGTATTTTGTTTTTCTCTTTGTAGCTGCAGCAATGTGTAGTACAACAAATACATGGTGTTTTCTGAAAATTAAACCAAGTAAACCGTTTCTGCTACAACCTCTATGTATATATCTAATACAATTATAAAACTGAAAATGAGCAGAATATGAGAACTTTAAATCATACACTAAATGAACCAGATCTTCAGCAATTTAAGGCTATAACTTTAGACCCATAAATAACTTCTCAGTCATTGTTTTGAAAAGTCTTTAATGAAACCGGTGTAGCTGCAGCATTAGCTACAGTATTTGCTGGCTGTCTTAAGGCAGTGGTTCTCAAAGTGGGGCCCAGGGACCCACAGAGGTCCTTGAAGTGGGTCCCAACAAAAAGGGGAATCATTTATTTTCACTATAATTTCATCCATAAGGAACACAAGGACAGGTTATATGACTATTTTGCTCATGGGTTTCATTCACTTTCTATAATAAAACGTCTAAAAGCAAAAATGATTTCTGGTAGGACAAAGTCTTATAAGATGGGGGTCTGTGGTCTAATTTGTGTCAGTTTAGGGGTCCTTGATGTGAAAAAGTTTGAGAACCCCTGTATTAAGGTATGGTCAGATTAGCTTTATATTCTACGAAATCGCCTCCACATAAAAGAAAAGAATGCAAGGTCGCAGTTTTAACCTGGGTAATACTTATTTGCCAGAGCAACCACAAATAATAAAGAGTCTCTAACAGCGTTGCTGGGGTTTGTGATGCTAAACATGGTGATGGTCGAACATGTTTGAATTATGACGTCTACATCAAAGACAGTTTACCCATCATTTGGGCTTCAGCATAGTGCGTCCGTGTGTGTCATCGGCATGTGTTTGATATTCAGTATTCTGTGACTGGGAATACATCAAGGGAGAGGTGGACTTTTTCTTTTATTTACTGTTGATGAGCCGCAGTCACTCGTTACAATTTCACACTCTGCTGTACTGTAGTCACTGTAGCTTCGGTTAAAAAAAACAGGCTGTGCAACTGCAGGGAACTCGACAGAGCAACGCCTGAGAGGAAAAACTAACCTGTTTTAACGGTCAATAGATAGAAGGCAGCGAGAGAAGAGGATAGTAGAGGAGTGATAACAATGAGGAATGCGAGGGTTAAAATAGAAGATGCCGGGATATCAAGAAGACATGGACAGATAATTGAACAGGAAAAGGAGGGACAAAGAGGTGAGGACAGATAAACGATGTGAAGCGTCATAGATACCAGAGGTTGTTTTCTATCTCTTCAGACTCCTTTTATTTCTAACAGCAAAAGGCAGTTTAATCCACTATAACAGGCCATGCTTCACTGCTGGAAGACAACATTTCACCTAAGACTTTTCTCTTCTTTTTAATACATCATTTTGCAAGTGAGAACCAGTATTTCTATAAACTGTCTGAAGCTGTAATCATAAACAGAAATGAGGAGCCACTGCAGGGATTTTTCTTTAGTGTCCCAGTCAGCGGTTTTGACTCTGATGGGTCTTATCTGACCCAAAAAACCCATTTCACGGAGACACTTCACCGAGAGTTGTTTATACCACAGAAGTAGCTCTGTAGGCTATTTCTGTTCCCGCGCACATTGTGTGCACGCACCAACAAACACACAAACGGTGGCAGCAAATGCACAGCATGTAGTTCTGCCCAGTTCCCAGGATTGTTGTCCTGAAGGATGGCTGCTGTGGTCTTTAACCCAGGAGGTCGAGAAAGTAAGTGTGTGTGTGTGTGTGTGTGTGTGTGTGTGTGTGTGTGTGTGTGTGTGTGTGTGGGTGTGTGTGTGTGGGTGGGTGTGTGTGTGTGTGTGTGTGTGTGTGGTGTGGGTGTGTGTGTGTGTGTGTGGTGTGTGTGTGTGTGTGTGTGTGTGGTGTGTGTGTGTGGTGTTGTGTGTGTGTGTGTGGGTGTGTGTGTGTGTGTGTGTGTGTGTGTGTGTGTGTGTGTGTGTGTGTGTGGTGTGTGTGTGTGGTGTGTGTGTGTGTGTGTGTGTGTGTGTGTGTGTCAAGGCATTGAACATTTTGAATTTAAAACAGCTTATATGTAGTAATGGCGTTGTTGCCCCGTGTGCATTGATGCGCTCATCTGTTGACATTTCCGATGCCTTCCTACAATTGCTTGCTTAATAAAAGCGGCTTTCCAAACAACGTCATGTGTCATTAGTATGAGAAACAAATGCGATTTTAACTGTGTCGGGCTAGGGTCGGACTCGGACAGAAATATCTTAATGCCTGTCGGGCTCGGGTCGGGTTCGGTTACTGCTCTGTCTGTTTAAAGGGCTGTTTGAGGGTTAAGACTTGGTTTTAGGGTTAGAATTAGGTTAAGGTTAGGCATTTGGTTGATGGTAATGGACTAGTGGATGCATTATGTCTATGAAGGGTCCCCACAAAGATAGTGCTACTCACTGTGTGTGTGGCAACTGCAGTGCTGCAGCAGAAATGATAAGACTGCCAGCTGCAGGTATACGGTGCTTCTGTAGAAGCACTTTCTGCTATAACAGCAGCGGTCTGCACCTGGGCTAGGACACAACACATTTTAAACCTGTTTAAAAAAAAGAGGACGCATAACAGATGTTAACAGGCAGGAAGGGTCTGATGTAAAACAAAGCATGTACATCACGTAGAGCTGCAGCTTTTTAATGATCAATTAATCTGCCAGTTATTTTCTCAATCAACTAAACATTTATTCTAGATACAGATGCTCATCACAAGGTGATGTGGTCCAACAAACAGTCCACACCCCAAATATATTCAGTTCACTATCACACAAGACAAAGAAAAGCTGCAAATCCTTATTATTAGGAAGCTGGAAAGAGGTACATATAGTCTTTTTTTTGCTTTTGTTTTGGGGATAGAGAATCATTGCTCTACAGGGTTAGACATATATATATATATATATATATATATATATATATATATATATATATATATATATATATATAAAAAATGCAGATAATATGGTCCTTTTGCTGTACCAGTCAGTCATCGCTTGCTGCCTTTAACATGACAAATATGCGGTTCAGTTTCCATACTGGCTTAAGTATGTCTTTCTTTATTGGTAACGGTGTTGTGGTTCTTTGTGTTTTTCTCCTCTAGGTCTGTGTGGAGGAAGTGCGTCTGGTAAAACCACCGTAGCCAATAAGATCATTGAAGCGCTGGACGTTCCCTGGGTGGTTCTGCTCTCCATGGACTCTTTCTACAAGGTACAACATCCATTGTAGCACTCAAGTCTGATTTTAAAATATAGATAAGACCTTTTGATTAATGGTATTTCTGCAGGAGATTAGCAAATCAATTCAGTTATATTTCAGATTACTTGCTCAGCATTTTAAGCCCAGTGTTTACACAGAAATCAATTAGCTTCTGATTTTACAACAATACCCGGAGACTCAATATTAAACAGATGTCAAATCGAACTCCCTCTCTTTCTTTCCTCGTAGGTCATTAGTGCTCCTTTCAGCACAACTAGCTCCTGACCGATGACAAAACACAATTGTTCAATTG
>NC_045750.1:2379197-2388965 GCF_008692095.1 Etheostoma spectabile | reverse complement strand
CCCCCGTTTTCCTATGAGACCAGGGGTCGATTGTTTTGTTTTCCTACAGAGTCATTATGTCTCTAAAGATTGGATCCAGCTCTTGGTCTTTATCAATTGAACAATAAATAAGTGGGGAGGGTTTGTTCTTGAAGGGAAACTCCACTACAATGATTCAGACTTAGACAGACTTTGTCATTCAACTGCACAATCGGACACAATCATCACAAATATACAGTTGAGCGAGATTAAGTTGCAAGGCTCCGAAAAAAAACAAAAGACAAGTAAAAAGAGAAACAGTATAAATATAAGTGTGCAATATAAAATTAAAAATTATTATGAGACCATTATGACTAGTGCAAATATCAGTAGCAGCAGGATGTATTGCAGTGAAAACAGTGAAATGAATAATATAAATTTAAAGTTACTCAGTGCAAATAGGTTTCACAGTGTCCATGTAAACTGACTTGTGTGGGTGTGGGGGGGGGGGATTATTGGGAGTTCAGCAGTTTTATGACGTGGGGGATGAAGATGTTGTGGAACCTGGTTTTTCTAAAACAGATGCTTTACGTTGTTGTATTATGTTCTTTTCTGATGTCTTGTAATTTAAAATGACCACTAATAGAGAATTGTTGTTTTCAATTAAAGATGGGCGTAAGCATATTCCAATGAAGTTAGGATGTTGTGTAAAACGTTAATGAAAACAGAATACAATGTTCAATTGAATACACTACAAAGAATATTTTTTGTAATCCAACAAAACAATTACAAATAACACACTGAGACGTGGAACGTGTCCCAGAGCCAAAAAACACAGAGGAAAGCTGGGAGGGAGGGAGAAAAACAACACACACACACACACACACACACACACACACACACACACACACACACACACACACACACACACACACAGAAGATATTTAATGTTCAAAACTGATAAACTTTGTTTTTTGCAAATATTCACTCATTTTCAAGACTGTGAAAGTTGAGGAATGCTCATAAAACACCTGTTTATATGTTTATAACATTCCACAGGTTAACGGGTTAAAAAGGAGCCTCTCCAAAAGGCTCAGTGGTTCATAAGAACGGAGGGGGCAAGGTTCACCAATTTGGGAACAACTGCGTGAGCAAATAGTCTAACGGTTTAAGAACATTTTTCAATGTGCAATTGCAGGGAATTTAGTGAACACCTACAGTCCATAATTTCATCCAAAGATCCAGAGAATTGGATGAAATCTCGGCAAGCTGCAAGGCCGAAAACCAACATTTGCATCAAATGCCTGTGACCTTGGATCCCTCAGGTGGCACCTCATCAAAAACCGACATCCTTATGTAAAGGATATTACCACGTGGGATCAAGTACACTTCAGAAAACCATTGTCTGTTAACACGGTTTGTCGCTACGTCTACAATTACAAGTTAAAACCCTACCATGCAAAGTGAAAGCCATTCATCAACACCCAGAAACGCCGCCGGCTTCTCTGGGCCCGAGCTCATCTGAGATGGACTGACACAAAGTAGAAAAGTGTGCTGTGGTCTGACAACATTTCAAATTGTTTTTGGACGTCGTGTCCTCCGGTCCGTCCAGATTGTTGTCAGTGTCAAGTTTAAAAGGCATCATCTGTGATGGTATGGTGGTGTGTTAGTGCACATGGCACGGGTAACTTGCACATCTGTGAAGGCACCATAAATGTTGAAAGGTACATACAGGTTTTGGAACATATATGCTGCCATCCAAACAAAGTCTCTTTCAGGGACGTCCCTGCTAATTTCTGCGAGAGGATGCTAAGCCACATTCAGAACGTGTTACAACAGCGTGGGTTTATAGTGAAAAAAAAAGGCTACTAGACTGACCTGCCTACAGTCCAGACCTGTCTCCTAGAAAATGGGAGACCCCGGACTGTTGAGCAACTGAGGTCGTACATCAGGCAAGAATGGGAAAGATTTCCACCTTCAAAGCTTCAACAATAAGAGTCCTCAGTTCCCAAACACTTATCGAGTGTTTGTGCTGTAATACACTGGAAAACCTGCCCCCCGTCCCAGCTTTTCTAAAACATGTCGCAGGCATCAAATACAAAAAGCAGCAGATTGAACATTACATATCTTCTTATTCTAAACAAATAAAGTGTGTTTAGTTAAGTGGAGAGGACGGCAAGGTTATTTTTTTTAGCTGTTCTCACCGTAATTGTAAGCCAAGGAAGTGTGTCTGTCCGTCAAGTGGGGAGGACGACGAGGTTGTGTTTTTAGCGGTTCCTACTGTAATTCTAAACCGAGGAAGCGCGTCTGTTAGTTGGGTACAGAGCGCCGCGTGAGCAAGGGCTTTTATGACTGTCAATATAGCAGCATCCTATGTTAACTACATCTAATGGGTGGCTATGTGAGACTTGCGTCTAGCAACATTGTTGTGGATGCTGCGGTCTCTTGGACTTTGAGTCTGGGGAGGAGGGGGTGGGGGGAGACGACTCTCTCCAGGTATTTTGAATTTGTACTGCTGTAACTATTTTAAACACTAGCTGGCAGTATCAGATATTGCACCTTTAACTTATTTTATGTCTACATTGTTGTTTGTGTGCCAGGTGTTGAATAAAGAAGAGCAGGAGCTCGCAGCCAGAAATGAGTATAACTTTGATCACCCTGATGCCTTTGACTTCGAGCTGCTGGTCACCGTCCTGAGGAAGCTGAAGAAAGGAAAAAGCATCAAAGTCCCGGTGTACGACTTCACATCTCACTGCAGGCGCAAAGAATGGGTAAGAAACAGAAACTTACTGTATTACTCCATTATACAGCTGCTTGAGAAAGTTTACACACCCAGGTTAAAGTTGATTAAAAAGAGGAATAAAAACACACCTTTTTGAAATTGATCTTAATGCCTTAATTAAAACAATTTAGAAAAATCCAACCTTTTAAGGACACCAATTTTCTTTGTGAATGAATAATGAATTGTAAATAAATAAATGTTCTTCCTTAAAATACAGGGGGCATAAGTTACACCCCCTATGTTAAATAACAGCAATAGGTATACACCCCCTATGTTAAAATACAGGGCATAAGTATACACCCCCTATGTTAAATACGGGGCATAAGATACACCCCCCTATGTTAAATACAGGGGCATAGTATACACCCCCCTATGTTAATACAGGGGCATAAGTAACTCCCCCACCCTATGTTAAAATACAGGGGCATAAGTATACACCCCCTATGTTAAAATACAGGGGCATAAGTATACACCCCCCTATGTTAAAATACAGGGGCATAAGTATACCCCCCCTATGTTAAAATACAGGGGCAAAGATACACCACCCTATGTTAATACAGGGGCATAAGTATACACCCCCCTATGTTAAAATACAGGGGCATAAGTATACACCCCCCTTGTAAAATACAGGGGCATAGTATACACCACCCTATGTTAAAATACAGGGGCATATATACACCCCCTTATGTTAAATTCCCATAGAAGCAGGCACATTTTTATTTTTAAAAGGCCAGTTATTACATGGATCAGGATACTATGCATCCTAATGAAGTTCCCTTGGCCTTTGGAATTAAAGTACCCCCCCCCCCCCCCATATCATCACATACCCTTCACCATACATAGAGATTGGCATGGGGAACTTTCCGTAAGATCATCTCTCAATGCCAATCAAACCAGCTATTAGTCTAACTGAAATAATACCCTGCCATTCTCTAGGTATGGTGAAGGGTATGTGATGATGTGGATTTAGTTTAATTCTACACATTAGACCTTTAAATTCTGTCAGGAGAGGATCTATTAATCAAAAAGTAAAAAAAAAATTATGAAATGTTACCGTTCCTGTCATCGGAGTAATGGAACTGGGGCCTTGCGCTTATCTTCCGCATATAGAGGGTAAATCTATCCTCACCAAAATAAAAGCACTTCGTTATTTCCTTTTTTTGTTGTTGTAATTTACAGGATAAAATTACCATCGCAGTTACAAGTCACTAAACACCCCCAGGGATGTATTAGTCGTTGGAGCTGATGCCAATTGGGATCCCTGCTAATTAGCTTATTATTAAGGGTTTAGTGTACAGGACATTAACCCAAGCAAAGAGCACAAATCCTCTCCCAACAGCCCTGGGAAGAATCAATCTCACAGTGTAGCTTTCTGACATCTCGTCTCTATTTCTCTGCAATGCAATTTCATGGCTGAATCGCCTATCACGACTTGTGACTCTGAAATCATTGGGTGTACCTTTCGTCCTACTGGGGTGAATGTAATTAAGCCTCAGGCCCCGTGGGTGGGGGTGAGGGTGGGGGTGTGGGGGTGTGTGTATGTGTAAGGGGTGGTTTTTTTTATTTTATTTGTCTCTATCACTTATATGGATGAAGGAGAGATCACAGATGAGCTTTCTTGCTTGCTCTTCCCTGGTAAAACTGGAGGTCACCTTCTCCTCTCTCTCTCTCTCTCTCTCTCTCTCTCTCTCTCTCTCTCTCTCTCTCTCTCACAGTTAAAACCCTCTAAATTAGGGATTTGATTACATTATCATCGGGAGAATTATTGATTGAGTATTGATTAATCATTAATATGTTTTATATTAAAATTCATTAAATTCATCAATTAAAAATGCAATGAAAATACAGCGTGTTTGTCGTTGATGAGATCTTTATTACAAGAACAACAACTCATCGCAGTTAAACTGGAAGTTCTCTTGATGATTACTTTTGAAATCAAAACCAAAACTCGCAGGTAACTGAGTATGGCGTCACATATTGCCCCTGGGTGGTAAAATGTGTAATTGCTGCCACACAGTGAAATTAATTTCATTGCTTCAAGACTCACTCTGCACAATGCAACCTGTGTTAGTTTAATCAATAACAAATTAACGTGAGCGACAAAATTCTTAATGATCAGTTATCGATCGTTGATTAATCATGCCCATCCCCAGAAGAAATCAATAAGCACTCATCTGTTTCCTTAGAATTCACGTTCTGCTTTTCACACACAACCTCGCCTAGTTGCGCTCTCTCTCTCTCTCTCTCTCTCTCTCTCTCTCTCTCTCTCTCTCTCTTTCTTTCTTTCTTTCTTTCTTTCTTTCTTTCTTTTTCTAAAAAATCAATACCGAAGTGTCCAGTCCATTGACTTTAACGTGAAGCTGGTCAGAGGAAGTTAATAGGTTTGTGACATATACTCGGCACCATTTTGACTGTGACAGTGATTAATCTTTGGTTTAAAGCAATCCCCGTTTAAAAAAAAGTAAATAGGGGCCAACGATGCTTTTTTTTTTTTTTTTTTTTTTTTTTTTCTTGAAACCGACACTCTCAGCCCAACAGTATTTGCCGATATATTCGTGCAAATGTGTGTGCGGTGATCTTTTAGCTTTTTAAGTCTAATAAATTAACTTAATAAACAAAAGATATCAAGGATATATCAAAAATATTGTAACACCTGAGCCCTACACCTACTGAATTCACATTGGAATAATTTGAACCTTACCTATAATTTGTTTCTTTTGACAGAAAACGGTTTACGGGGCCAACGTTGTGATCTTTGAGGGCATCCTCGCTTTTGCCAACAAAGAGCTGCTGAAGGTAAGAATAACTTTTTATTACAAGTAAAGTTTTCCCCCTTTTTTTCCCCTTGCACACCTGAACCATTTCACACGGTGCCCTAATAACAACAACATATAGTGGACAGTGAATGCAGCGCTGGCCGACCCTCAAGTCTGACATTTTGGAAAAACCTCAAGTCTTTATTGCACAACACAAGCAGACGTCTTAAATCAGGCTACATGTTTGATTGATTCATTATTTAAAGGCTTCAAAAAGCATTTCAGAATCAGATTCCTCTTGTTTTCTTCTTTTCTTTATGTCCCTTGTGCCAGACCAGATGAATGGATCTGTCAGCTCAGGACCGACCAGCAGGCTGATTAATAGTGAACTAAGATATCTGATTCTGAGCCGGGCAGTTAAATCAGAATTAAACATTTCATATGCACACTGCTGACACTGGGGATGTTATTGGTCTTTCTATTAAACATCAGTCAGTCAGGGTTCCTCTCAGACCCTAAGGATAGAAATGTCTAAATAAGGTAACATCGTATTTGATTATCTTTTATCTAATAATATAATTAAAAAAAAAGTAATGTTTAAAGAAATTCCTATTTAATGCTACGAGGTCTATCTAGTTTGTAATGGGTAATTACATGTTATGGGGTCATTGGTAATTGCCTTTAGATATAGTATTCATAGCAATGCTTGTGTGCACTTGAAGAGGAGTGTCTCTCTCTCTCTCTCTCTCTCTCTCTCTCTCTCTCTCTCTCTCTCTCTCTCTCTCTCTCTCTCTCTCTCTCTCTCTCTCTCTCTCTCTCTCTCTCTCTCTCTCTCTGTGTGTGTGTGAGATAAGGCATGCAGCCTCCACTGTGACTTGGCTGTGTCTTACCTTCTGATTCAGTGAATAACTGCCGTTGTCCACGGTGATTAATCGTCTTTTGTGTCCTTTCTTGTAATTGAAGTCGATTATAGCTGCAAATCTGATATGCTAATGAAGGTCTGGTTTGAGAAACCGAGATGCTGCGTACAGACACACATGGTGCTTGGATTGGGTGATATGAGGATATATATATTCATCTATTTAATATCTTCTGTTATCAAAACCTTTTGCAGGCAATTGCACATAAACGTAGCAATGCTTCAGGGCAAAATTGGATCTCATCAGTGTCATGTAGCTTGCTGCTGTTGCAGGTATTTAAATTGGGTCTCCGGAGATTTAGTAAGGCACCTCGTATTTTTTTTTTTAATTTTAGTTGTCAAAATCAAAGCAGCAGAGCCAATAAATGCCGACTTGTAGACCTTAGTATTTGGTAAGCACCAGAAACACAAGATCCTACGTTTCTCATAATGCAACAGATGGTATCTTAAAGGGGCGTTGAAATTAATCATGGCATCGATGCATCAAGATGCAGATTTGGACCATTCCGCATCAATGCCATGACATCTTTTTTAGAGCCTGACCGGGCTGATATTATCGGCCGATGTTAGGCATTTCCTGATCTATAGATATCGGCATTTTATAATGGCCGATTTAAAAAAATAAAATAAAAAAAATTATAAAAAATGTATTCATCAGAATCATTTATAATGACAAATTAATGATTCTGATAAATTAATATTTAAAAAAATAAAAACGGGCGGTCAACCATGTTATGAGCCTTGGCGTTGCACAGTCTGTCCACCAGAGGACGCTTTAATTAGTTAATGTGTTTTTGTATAGTTGCCCTCCTGATTTGACATTTTTACAGCTGAAACGAGACGCTGGGGTCAGGACATGTCGAAGAAGTGAAAAGCGTCAGTTATCACTGTCACTTTGAAGAGAAAGTCAGCTCCATCAAACTGAACCTCAACTCAGCAAAAATCAATGGCATCGGCACAGAAGTGGAACCACGAAAAGAGAGCAACATCCTCGCTGCCCTAAAGAACTATTGATGAATACTAAAATAAAAAGAAGTTTGCGAGTGATTTAGACGAGGACGGTCGTCGGAGGTACAGAAATAACTCAGTTGCACAACAATCCAGTGGATTGTGTCTGCTGTAAATCTGACAAACTGTCCCACCATGAGACGACATGCTGCTGGATAAGCACAGCTGTCAGCCTATAAGAGAGGGTGAATGAGGAGTGGAGGGTTCTCATAGGTTAGAGAGCGAGGCTGCGGCTGTAGATCATTTTCTAAACTTGTCCAACAGGAAAAAGCACTTCTCTAAAATGGGAAAACTTGAGATTTAGTTAAAATTCTTTAACAAACCCTTTTCATTGGTTTCTTCATCTGACAAGGAGTCTTAAGCAATACATTTATCAAAGAATCCAACACACACAAATCTGATATGCCGTATTATACAAAGAAAATAAATCTCATATTAATTGAACCTTTTTTCTCCTTTCCCTTCGTATCTCCCAGCTGCTGGACATGAAGGTGTTTGTGGACACAGATTCTGACATCCGCCTCATACGGAGGCTGAAGAGGGACATTTCACAGCGGGGACGGGACATTAGCGGCATCATCAAACAGTACAATAAGTTTGTAAAGCCGGCCTTCGAACAGTACATTGAACCCACGGTACAGTCCGCTGACATCGTGGTGCCCAGAGGTCAGTGGGGATTTGCTTTTACTAAAAATAGAAATAGACCAGTACTGTGTTTCCATACAGTGCTGCTCATAAGTTTAGGAACCCATGCTATATTGGTATGGGGTACTTTTCATAAAATCATCACTCAATGCAAATCAGACCAGCTATTAGGCTAACTGAAATAAATCCATGCCAATCTCTATGTATGTTGAAGGGTATTTGATGATGTGGGACGCATAGTATCCTGATCCATGTAATAACTGGCCTTTAAAAATAAAAATCTGTCTGCTTCTATGGGAATTTAACATAGGGGGGTGTATACTTATGCCCCCTGTATTTTAACATAGGGGGGTGTATACTTATGCCCCCTGTATTTTAAGGAAGAACATTTGTTTATTTACAATATATTATTCATTCACAATGAAATCAGCGTCCTTAAAGGTTGGATTTTTTTAAATTAAGGCATAAGGATCAATTTCCAAAAGATGATTTAAAAAAAAAAAAAAAAAAAAAAAGTATATATATAATTCCTCTTCTTAGTTAACTTTAGCATTGGTTGCTAAACTCATGAGCAGCACTGTACATCTACACTGTACATGCTGCTTGATACGGCTCCAAACTATATACACCAATGTGCTGTGAATAACTTTATTTGGCAGGTTCGGTTAAAAATAAGCTATAAATTCTTGTCCTTTGTGTCTCAAACTTTATTTACAGGTGGAGAGAACTTTGTAGCTCTGGACTTGATTGTTCAGCACGTTCACAGTCAGCTGGAGAAGGTAACGATTCCTTAACCTGGTTCTTTAGTTTGTTGGGCCACGAAAGGGAAGAATTTTACTGATTCAGCTGAACTCTTAGGTTATCGTGGTTATTTCAACCCCTATAGATTATAAGATTTTGTTTAATCTGCAGGGTTTAACAATAAGAGTTAAACACCACTTTGGGCAAGTAAGTATAAAAAAAAAAAAAAAAGTTGAGAATTGTCAAACTGAGTTTTTTTGACAATTGACTTTTTTTATTTTTTTTTTTTTTTACAGGGGCAAGTAAAAATTGTACTTTGGGCAAATATTTTTTATGAATAATTTAATTCATAATATTAATACATTTTTTTATTGCATAAAAAATGACATTAACTATCAATCAAAATTAAAGTCAGACTAATTGTTGCAGCTCTGCCTGGAGTACTTGAAATATGACAAATTTGATAACCTCCATATTAAATCTGAAGTCTGCTGACATGGCTTCCACAGCACTTACTGGTGGTTTTTAAACGGCCCCTTATCACCACTGCTAGTCACTGTAGAACTAGTAGAGCAAAGAGGATGGAGAAGGTTGTTGTGTACCCTTTTAAAGCTTGGTATACTTCTAGTAGTATACACATGAGATGAATTTCTCTGGTCATGTTCCAAAAGTCTGAACACTGTTGAACCGCATGTTGTCTCTGACCTCTTCCCCCCTCTGCTGGTTGACGGTCAGGCTTTCCTGCTTTTGACTGCAGGTGAAAAACTGGATTAAACCATTTGGCTTTCACTATCTGCGTAATTTCCTGTTTTATCAGACTGACAATTCAAGGGGAAATCAAGCACAATGAGCTGTAGTTATCCTTCAAAGTGCTGAGATTACAAGACAAGAAAAACTAAAGATTGAATCACTGCTCTACCTCAAGAGTTCCTTCTCGTTATCCCTCTCTCTCCCCCCCC
>NC_045750.1:2369250-2379187 GCF_008692095.1 Etheostoma spectabile | reverse complement strand
CCATACCCCGGTGAACACAGAGGTCTAGATCCCTGAGATTAATGACCACATAAAGCCAGGAGAGGTGTCCTCCATCTTTCCTCACCTCACTGTCAGCCGGCTTTATGATCTGTACCAAACTATGATCTGTTCCATCTTCAACACAATCATTCATGGCCACTACGAGAACACACAGAACATCTTTCACACTCACATTCACGACACCTGCAGTATGTGACATGCATAAGGTTAGCATGATACTGTCCTGTTTTTGAGATATTGCCATGACCCACAGTCTCTTGTCGTAGCGTCACCAGTTTATCTTTATCAGCTTTCACTTATCCAGTGAAATATCTCAACATCTGCTTCATGGATTGGCACAAAATGTTGTTCAGACATTCATGTCTCTCTCAGGATGAAATGTCATAACATTGGTCATCCCTTAACTTCATCTAGCACAGCCGTCTGGTCACAATTGTAACTCCCATTTTTGCTGTATGACCATATACCTGCAAAACTAATGACATCCGCCTCGGCTTTACTTTGTTTACTGCTAATTAGCAATTATAACAAACTCAAATGCAACACTAAGATGGTGAACATATTGAACATACCTATTAGGGCTGCACAATATGTGGAAAATACGCGATAATGTTGTTGAAGATTACAATAACAATATTACTTGCTGTAAATAAAGATATTAAAGTGTTCTCAGTTCTTCTGCTTTGAGCATCGTGCTAAAATACAACAACTACAACACTACAACAAATTGCTTGTTGAATTTAAAACCAATCAAAGGAAATAATATCCAACATTCTTTTATTGACCATTGAATCTAAAAGGCACCACTGAGAAAAGAAAAAGTTACATTTTAAAGCATATTTTTCTACAAATATGTACTTTTAACTAACACAAAAAATCGGAGTGTCTTTCGCGATATGTCGCAGCCTTTCGCAGTGTGTTTATTGTAAATTTGGATTTTAAAAAACGATATACTGTGCAGCCCTAATACCTGCTGATGTTCGCATTGAGATCAAAGTGCAGCCTCACAGAGCTGCTAGCATGGCTAAAGGCCCTTTAGTCATTTCATTACATTTAGCGTACAACCATTTACTCACTTATTTTGCTTTAAATGTTGGCTTTGTTCTGTAGGTTTGTGTTGCAGATTGGCTCATCTCATGGTTTTCTTTCTTGTGTCCCCCTGTGTGTGTGTGTGTCTCCCTGTGCGTGCACGGCTCCCCGTGCCTGGCTGAATGCTGAATGCTGTCTAACCATTCCAGCGTGAGATCACTGTGAGGTATGACTGTTGCTTTTTTTTTTATTACATCTTCTCCCTCCTCCTATTTCTTTCCCTTCCTGCTTTCATTCTATTTTCAACCACACTTCATTTGAAAACTAAGACAGAACAATTAATTGTCTTGTTTTTGTCGTACTTTGTTTTTCTATTACTGATGAACATATCAATTAATCATTCAATCGTTCTGGTTAACTTCTGCAAGTACTTTGCTTTTTTTTTTGCCCCGAAAGCCTTTTATTCTGTCAGTGCAGAGATTGACCGTCTCCATCTTGTCAAACATACAGGGCGTGGGTCAGAACTAGCCCACCAAAGGGTCCAAGCAGGGCCACTAGATGCACAATGTGAACATTGCAGAAAATTAATTTATTCCCATTCCAAAATTACCACATTAAACTCAGAGGAATTCTGAGTTTTTTCTTGGAATATTATCTCTCTGCTGGGTCTGTAACATTATTTTTTTTCTTCCTACAATGGCCTTATAACGCTGTTGTAGCAGAAGCAACTTGCGGTTTCTGGTCTTTGTGGAGTGGTTTACTGGTCTGGCCCACTTGAGATCAAATTAGGGGTATGTGGCCCATGAACTAAAATGAGTTTGACACTCCTGGTTTAGCAACTCGATGCCCAGATATTTCCCTCAGGTATGGTAGACAACAAGAGAGAGCTAAGGTTGAGTTTGTTTGGTGATGACTAAATAAAAATGCTAGTAAGTTTGCTAACATCTTTACCAAATCAACTTCATGATGACAATATGTCAGAATGTTTGCAGCTTGTTCCGCTGCCCTTAAGTGGCCAAAATAGTCCGTTAATACTTCTTTTACATTGGGTGAGTCTACGACTTCAAAGTTCCACAGACCATGACCAGCACTGGGGAGAGTGGGACTTTTTACCAGAGTCAATACCACCTTTGTCGAGTCCAAGACCAAGACTAGTCGAGACCAAGTTGAGACTGAGTCCAAAGAGGTTCAGGTCAAGACCGAATCAAATTTGATTATGGTAGAATTAGCATCTTTGTGTGTTACAGTGTGTGAATCAATGAAAATGAATCACAATAACGTTAGCAGGGCGTGCAAAGATAATCTGGTGTGTGATTGGTTATCACGGGGCTGGTGTTTCACTTTCTTTTGGACTCGGTTGAGACCAAAAACTATATTTGGCAAGACCAGTGGCAGAGACCAAGACAAGTCAAAGTCTGAATAGCAGCAAGTCCGAGACCATAGAAAAACCGTCTTGAGTCTGGACTCGAGTACTACAGTCCTGCTTTTTACATCCTGTTTTGCTCTTAAGTCAAGAAGAGATATTTTTATACATGTAGAGTTACCATTTGACTTTTAGAAATTACAACTGCAGTCCACCACTTCCTAAAGCAGCAGGCTATAAATCAACTAGTGGTCATTCTGCACTCTACTTGGCAGAAAACTGTTTTCACACCTGAATAAAACACTCACTGGCGCTGACATCTGAGTAAAATGTGCAATATGGGACCTGCACTGACAAAGGTGCTTAGTGGACATGCATCATAAGACACACACACACACACACACACACACACACACACACACACACACACACACACACACACATACACATACACATACACATACACATACACACATACACATACACATACACACATACACATACACACACACACACACACACACACAGAGAGAGATTGCTCGCTCCAGGTCGGTTTGTTAAATGTGCAGGAATCAAGGCAGCTCTGTGGTTAGCGGTGTACCTACCTGGGCAGTAAAGGATGACTGATCTGTATTTTCACCTTCTGAAGTATTCTACTAGGAGTGTGAATGGATTGAGTCACCTAAAATGAATCCACTAATAAGCCAAACTGAATGGCTGAACTAGAAAGTATTTGTTCAGCGGTGGACAGCAGGGATGTAGAGGAGCTGTTTCACTGCTCTAATACTGTTCTTTCTCTTCTTTTCTCCTTTACATTTTTGTCTCTTCTTCTTGTCCTTTTGTATATCTTCCCTCCTGTATTTTTTTGTCTCTTTCTTCCACCCAACTTTTCATCTCTAAATCTCATCAAATGAATGTCTGTCACCTTCTTCAGAGGAAACTCCGCTGGGATATGTGAGGCTCACCTTGTGCATCCTCTTTTAGCATCGTGCACTCTCTGGCCTTTAGAACTTGTTAAAATAGGTTGTGCATATTGAACTAAACGAATGTCTTCAACCTCCTTGTTTGCTCTCTTTAATGCCTTTTATGCCACAGGCATAAAGACCGAAGCATGCTTACTTTCTAGTGCAGGGACAGAGCATGCAGAAAACAAATCTCAGCTGTGAAGTAGCGGCAGAAGTAGAATTTTTGGCTTGTTTCATCAATCTTTTAACTTTCTAAGCATGTGTTTTTGAAAGTGTATTTGCCACATTTGCAAATTTCTGGAACTGCATTTCTTGTTTTGCATTTAGTTGGCTCCAGGTGATTACACACACCGTTAGTCATGATTTGAAACTGTTTGCCTGGCAATGGCGACACAAAGTGCCCAGCTACTTTTCCAGTAATCTAAATCTTCTGCAGACAACCGCACAATTTAAGTTATTCATAGATTTCTCTAAGGCCAAACATATATTACTTGAATGAAATTCTTATTAGGTGAAGGACCCACATCTTGTGTTCGAAGTTCTTAACAAGAATGGTTTGATTTTCGAAACTTATGTCAACCGTCTAAATTTGTTCTTAGGTCATAGGAGCTTGTCTAAAACTAGAATCTGGGGCCAGTTGCACAAAGATGCTGTGGCTTATGTGAGGTGACGGTTGCAACATACTGTAGTCCCACTTTTGCTCTTATGCTAGTCAGAATAAATAAATGTAATAAATGTGAAGACTTTTTTTTTTTACAATCCGCTTCACTAAACACAGGAAAACATGACTCTGTAGTTTTTATAACAGTGTTGGAGAACTAGTTGTAAAACTTTGAGTCCTGCTTTAGATGGTGTTGAACTTTAGCCAGAGCCTTGAGAAAATAGGAGGCTAAGGTGAACAGTGTTGATTTTGGCAAAAAACAAAACAAAGTTGGATTGAAATGTTAGTTTTTGACAAGCAATTATGTCAACTAGCCGCTTCAGCGATCAAAATATTAAACATCAATGAATACAGTCCTATTAGTTAAGTTCTAAATTAAAAACCTTTCACTGAAAAAGAGCAATATGAGAAATGATTTAAATTAAAAGATCATTTTAACACACAAAGCCAGGATAATATTAGATTAGGAAAATATTTAGTCAGCTGCTACAGTATGTTACTTCCCTGCCCGTCAGTCACACTGTTTCTGTTGCTTTCCACAGATCGGCTCTGGCCTCGGCTCACCAGGGTCAGCCTTTACCCAAAACCCTCAGCGTGATGGAGAGCACGCCGCAGGTCCGCGGCATGCACACCATCATCAGGTCAGAATACACACTCGCGCCTCTCAAGCAGTGTCACGCATTTTGTCAGAAAAGATTTGAATATTTTTCATACTTAGAAGGTAATCCAGCAGTCTAGTGTTAGCACATAAAGGGACAGATGTTGAAATGAAGGGTCAATATTCATGCAGCAGAGGTTAACATATCCTGCCTTTCGCCTATCATGGATCAAACTCTTACCATTTTCTTACTGATCTTTTTCATCCATCCATTGCTCCTGCCCTCTGTGTGTTTGTGTAGGAACAAGGAGACTAACAGAGACGAGTTTATCTTCTACTCCAAGAGATTAATGAGACTTCTGATAGAGCATGCCCTGTCCTTTCTGCCTCTCAAGGTGAGTCTTTTTGTGTTTGTGTAAAGATTAACTGTTTTGCTGCTTCTTTTTGAAGGTTAACTCTTGTTGAATATAAATAAAGAACAGTATCTAGTCTCTGCTGTTAAAACTGCTTCAAGTTGCTTGTGCTGTATCTTGGTGTTACAATATAATTGTTATAGAAAAAGTAGAGTATGTATTTTTTATAAAAAAAATTTTCTCTTTGTGTTTTTCCTCCCTCTCCAGCCAGTGTCTGTGGAGACTCCTCAGGGCGGCATCTATAACGGCAAGCGGCTGAGCGGTCAAAGGGTAACTCTGTTTTTATGCTGTTTGTTATTAAAGTATTAGCATTGTTGTCATCAAGTTCATGTTTCTTGTTTAGTCTCTCCATCTGTACACCCTAGTGACAAAAACAGGGACAACAAGAACTTGTGTTAAGAAATGTAAGTGTGGGGACGGCTCTAGCTCACCCAGTAACAGCGTTCACCCCGTGTAGGCTGAGTCCTGCGGCGGCCCGGGTTCAAATCCGACCTGCGGCCCTTTGCTGTGTGTCAACCCCCATTTCTCTCCCCCTTCCATGTCTCTCCACTAAAGGGAAAAACCCCAAAAAATAATCTTTAAAAAAAAGAAAGAAAGAAATGTAACTGTGAATACAAATAACACAAGTTTATTGTTTGAAAAGATAGGAAAACATCACTTTAGCAATTAATTTGAAGACATGGATGGCTTTGAGCTGTTGTACTGAGCGATGTAAATGTGCTGTATTTATATAGCGCTTTTCTAGTCTTAACTACTCAAAGCGCTTTTACATCTACAGGAACCATTCACCATTCACACACATTCATACACTGTGGCCGAGGCTGCCGTACAAGGTGCCACCTGCTCATCAGATACACACTCACACACATTCACACTCCGATGGAGCAGCATCGGGGGCAACTCGTGGTTCAGTGTCTTGCCCAAGGACACAACCGCTCTACCAGTGAGCCACAGCCGCCAAATGTAGCGTTCAGAGCAGACGTTTTCGTGCCGATATTTTAGGTCTTCCAAAATGATCATCGGATCCATGATGATCTTTAAGCTGCGCGCACTCCAGTAAATATTATCAAAACATTAAATTTTCCTGAAATTCCTCATGTGTGTTTTTATTTTGCAGATCACAGGCGTTTCTATCCTGAGAGCAGGAGAGACAATGGAGCAGGCGCTGATGGCTGTGTGTAAAGACATCAGACTGGGAAAGATCCTCATCCAGACCAACCATGACACCGGTGAACCAGAGGTACACAAGTCACTTAGGGCCATTGTCACATGACGTTTGTACAAAGGAAGTACAAAGATATTGTATTTGCCTCTCTAAAGTATCAGCTGCATGTAATGACTTTAAAAGTGTCACAAGACTTCATCACTGTAGGAATGAAATTACATCATGGATTCAATTTTATTTATAGTATCAAATCACAACAAGAGTTATCTCAAGACACTTTACAGATAGAGCAGGTCTAGACCACACTCCGGAATCCACAAGGACCCAACAGTTCCAGTAGTTTCCTCCAGAGCAAGCAACACTGCCACAGTGGCGAGGAAAAACTTCCTTTTAGGCAGAAACCTCGGTCAGACCCAGGCTCTTTGGAGGCGGTGTCTGACGACCGGTTGGGATTAGAATGAAGAGTTTGTTTGTAGTAGTTCTTTGTAGCATAGCAGGGCACTGTGGGCGTTACAAGGCACAGCAGGACGTAGCTGGGCACCGCAGAGCGTAGCAGGATGTAACATGGCATCGCAGGACATGTAGCGGGACCATGGACAGCTGCTACCCTGTCTCGTGGTGGTAAGGACCCCAAACAATACACATCGTTAAAACATTTGCGGATGAAACATCCGAAGAATACGAGTTGTGAATGAAGTAATCTACAGACAGCAGCCAAATAAAATGAAAAATACGCTGCTGTGGGCGTTGTTTATTTCATTAATGTGTTTACTGTGGTAATGGACTGAGGACTGGCGGAGGATTCAGTATTTGGATTCGGCAGTATCTTAACCAGTGGATTTGGTATTCGGCCGAACCCAAAAAATCTGGATTTGGTGCATCCCTAATTTATACAGCACTTTTCAACAACAAAAAAGTTACAAATCAAAGTGTTTGACATTATTTATTCAAACAATTCAGGACAGTAATGAGGCAAATTAAACTTATTATTATTATTATTATTATTGTAAACTTATACAAACTTAAAATGGAAATATCTTATGCTTTACTTTGCGGGGTTTTAGGCTTCTGGTATCCAATCTGCATCCTAACACTGACATTAAACACTTTTGCTTGTTTGTTTTTCTTTTTTCTCCTAAAGCATAACATACCTTGACAATAACTGACAAAATGCAACCAATTAAAATTCAAGATGAGTTGATAACTGATTTTTCTTGCAGGGATTTAATGATTTTAGCCATTAACTGATTGGTACAGGCCGTGAATATTAGAATATCTGCACATTGTTAATTCTATGTGCTGTCTTGTCTCCTTCCTTCAGCTTCACTACCTTCGGCTGCCCAAAGACCTCAGTGAAGACTACGTCATCCTGATGGACAGCACCGTGTCCACCGGAGCTGCTGCTCTCATGGCTGTCCGAGTGCTGCTAGTAGGTCCACACATTGTCTACGGCTGTCGTTTTATTAAGACACTTGACATACGAATGGCATATTATAAATGTTCTTCATTTTATCAGTCGTTATGTTTCTGAAGTGGTGTGCTGAGACAACATTCTATTACCATTGGGGAAATTAATTTGATTAAATAAACCTTAAGACAGAGGACAGCCAATTACTTGATGGCCTATGGTCCTGTGATAATGTCCAGGAATTTTGGAACGGGCTACATGACGACCTATGTCAGATTGCAAGGACCCAGGTTCCATTCAGCCCAAGATCCTTTGTTCTGGGAGATGGGTCCGTCCTAAACGGGATGGATAGGCGCTAGAGGTATGAGAAGATCCCGTGAGATTACAACATGACGAGACTTCTCGTCAAGGTAAAAATTGACTTGGGACATCGGTCACAAGTGCAGAGCAGCAGCCAGTAGAGTCTTACCTGGTTGGTCGTATAATACATCGGGATTTGAAGAGGAGTCTGGCTTGGACCTCTAAATTCTCATAGAAGATCCCCTGCCTGTTCACCAAAGTTAACTATGAGTTCACTTTTGCAGAGCGGTAGCAGAGTGAAAATGTTAGAGGGTATGGTGTGTGTGTGTCTCTGTCTCTCTGTCTCTGTGTCTCTGTCTCTCTGTCTGTGTCTCTCTCTGTCTCGCTCTCTGTCTGTGTCTCTCTCTCACTTGTGCTTGAAACACACACACAAACACACACACACACTGCAGTGTGCAGTTCAGTGTGGCGCTGTACTGGCATGGCTCGGTCTCTTTCTGTCTTTTAAAAAAAAAGTCAGAAGCAGAAAGCGAAACCTAACTTTACTTTTAATGATATTAAACAGAGAAATGTTCTCCCCTTGTCTTAAAATGGTCATAAATCAATACAAGAGCAGCCTGCAATGAAATGCCTGGTTAAGCTGTAACCTTGGTTCTCTGAGTAAAGACTTTTTTCCAGTCCTATTTCTAAATTTAAGGTTCTTTAAAATTATGATAAAATCTTGTCTCGGTCTCTTGCGCTAAGTGTCTCGTCACACCTCCTAATAAAGCAAGGCAGCTTTATTTGTATAGCACATTTCAGCTATAGGGAAATTCAGAGTGCTTTACATAAAAACTCAAACTTTCTTGACCAGTACGGTGCGGATTCTACACCGGCAGAACCCTATTTCTTTACTATCTCATCCACCACAGGCCCCACAGGATCATAGGACTTTGTACTCTAGTTACCCATAACTAAGAGTGGAAGTACTTCTCTTTACACTATAATATAGTCTTCACTATGAGGCTTAGTTAAATCACAGCAAACTTTGCAAAATCCTGAACAGCTCCAACTGTTTCTTGTAGATTTTATTATAAAATCTTTGTCACACCTGCGTTGGAGAAATTCTCAGAAATATGCTTTCCAAAGTTGGATGACCGGCAGGACCATATCTCTTTCCACCACGGGCCCCGCAGGATCATGTGACTTTATACTCTAAACCAAGAGTGGAATTACTTCTCCTAATAAGCACATAACACACTTTAACTTTCTATTTGAACGCCTCCATCTCTTCCACCGGTGAGGGTGAACGTATGGAAACCAGTTCATGGGGTATTTTCATTTGTTCATGTTCATTCTCTTCTCTCTTGCCCCTCCCAATCATTTTCCTCTGAAGGACCACGATGTAGCAGAGGATAAGATCTTCCTGTTGTCCCTGCTAATGGCAGAGATGGGCGTTCATTCGGTGGCGTATGCCTTCCCTAAAGTCCGCATCATCACCACCGCCGTGGACAAGGAGGTCAACGACCAGTTCCACATCATACCAGGCATCGGTGAGGAGCTTTCTCTTTCCCCTCATCTGCATTTGAAGTATGCAAGAAGCTCTTTTACATAAGGTAGTTTGCCTTCATATGTCAGCTAGAAGAATTAAGTGGCACTTTTATAGTTGCATACAAGAAAAATATACAGTTCGTTTTTACTTGAAGGTATCTACATAAGAGTGACATGACACGGTCATGAACGTCAATCTTTATAAACTAGACATAACCGTAAGTGTCATTCGGTTTTGTCATGACAATTTAGAGTTCATGTGTCATGACAGTGTCATGTGTTCATGGCAGGAAAGTGTTACCAAATATACATTAGGAACAAACGCACAGACTCAAACACAAACTCAGGCGCCTGGTTAGCTCACCTAGTAGAGCACGCATTCCCCCCTGTCTCCCCCTTTCATGTCTTCAGCTGTCCTATGAAAATAAAGGCCTAAAATGCCAAAAAATAATCTAAATAAAAGAAATACACAAACTTCCCTAAA
>NC_045750.1:2354611-2369240 GCF_008692095.1 Etheostoma spectabile | reverse complement strand
GTGTTGCAAAAACTTTTTTAACAGACTTATTTGACATGCAAGGTGTTTCCAGAGTGGTGTTCTGAACAGTAAAGACACCGTCTTCATATCTGGTTTAATGTCTCGGAGGACCTAACTGACCTTGCAGTGTTGTAGGAGCTCAACGGCTCAGTTATGCATGCAAGAGCCAGCCAGCGCCAAGCTTTATGAAAAGCTTTATGAATCGTATTACCTTCTTATTGGCAGCCAGTGAAAGACCATAAGAAAAAGGGATTTATGGATCTCTCAGTGGGTGAGGTATTAAATGTTAAATCAAAACTAAATTGCATTGCTGCTGTCTGTGGGGTTAAGCTGCTCATCATGCTGCACATCTGGAAAGAAAATGTGTGAAACTTTTCAACTGATGGCTGAATAAAAACACCTGCTTTGACTAAATGTCTGCTTATTAAAATGAAAACATGTGGCCAGGTTGGTTCAGTGGTAGAGCAGGTGTACATGTACTTCGAGGTTTATGCCTCAACACAGAGGTCCAGGGTTTGAATCTGACCTGTGATGATTTCCTGCCCCCCCCCCCCTTCACCTAACTGTCCTGTCAAAAATTAAAGGCGAAAAATCCCCCAAAAAATCTTTAAAAATAAAAACATAATTTGTGTGTTCAGCAGGTTGCATCTTCAAAGTTTTTTTTTTTTTTTTATCTCACAGACGTTAACAGTCCGTTCAGAAATATTAAATAAACAAACAATCCAAATCCAACTTTTTTGTAGACTGTACTGTATTCCAGTAACAGAACTACAGACATGGCTCCGCCCTCTGGTTCACCGCAGTATGATGTGTCAACTCCCCTCGTCTGCTGTGGGCTGGGGCAGCACACGTAACACAACGTCCACCCTAGCCTGAGCTAACAACAAGCTGGTACATTTCATACAGACTCTGGGATTAAAAGCAACAGAAACATGACTCCGAACAGCTGTAGCAGCATAAGCTCTGGACATGCGTAATGTGAAATAATAGTTGGTGACTTGATCCAGCCGCATGTGGTTTGAAATCTTGCAAATAAACTATAAAGAATTCATCAAATGTGTCAGAATAGTTGGATCTGCAAACTCATTGCCTTTGGATTTAATTCACCACTCTCTTACTCCCTGTGCAGAAGAAATGTTTGAGGAAACTAAAAGTGGAAAGAAAAGGTGAAGATGGCTCAACGGGGGGTCGTTTTTGTTTTGCATCCCACTTCAGTTTTCAGGCCTGAGTCGTGTGTAGTCTAAAGGAGAGAACACACAACACTAAAACATCCCTCTGTCTTTTTCTGACTTACTTTTCCTTTATCCATTTGTCTTTGTTTTGTTTCCAAAGGTAATTTTGGAGATCGTTACTTTGGCACCGATGCTCCGTCAGACTGGTGTGAAAGTGATGAAGGGATGGACTTCTGAAGAGAGAAACTACCAGGGATGCGGAGGGTTGTTACAGAAGTGCTTACAGCCATTAAAACGGGGGAAAAGACTCTCCTTCACCCCTTGCTGCTCTGATCGACAACCTCCAGACCACCAAGGTGATGCTGTAATAAACTGCTTCCTATCCAGATGAGCAGAACGGAGTTCACTGTTGGGTCAGTGAGAGCGAGGCGTGCCGGGCAGGTATTGAGTCCATTCCCCATTCAAGTTTACAGAGAGTTTAAAGGGGTCAAAGTGAAGGCGGGTTGTTGGCTTTGACCCCTTTTCACCTAGTAATTATTCCACTGCAATCTCAAAAAGGGTGTGTGGCTATTTGCTGCAAACACATGTTACATACTGAGAAAAATGCTTGATCATGATGTAAATAATTACAATAAGTTTTTTGTTGTTGCTGAAGCTGCAGGTTAAAGCTTCGGTGTTGATGTTTGAATTCATGTACTGTCAGTTTAATGGAAAGAGCCTTAAACACTTTGAGTTTGTTTCAGGATTTTGCACAGTGAGTTTATCTTCCTTCAAATATTGAAAATAAATCCTTGGGAAGATTTAACTAGAGCTTTGCTCAGTGTTAACCCCTACGTTTAACAGCAGTTATGAAAAGATGTACTTCATAGTGTTTGATCAATAGATTCCCTGCTACACTAATTAATAATCATCTAATCTTTTGTTTTGCACAAAGACCTGACACAAACAGACAATAATGCCTCATCTTTTAAGACAAGTCTATGACAAGTATTGGGTGTTTAAAGCGTAAGTCTCACCAAAATGTAACCTAGTTTCCATCTCCTGGATTTTCCGATAATACGATAAATCTTAAAAGTGGCGCTTCCATCCTAATTATGCTTTTGAACAAAATTACATTCACAAAAAGACCCTAGGTTGCATTTTGGCGAGAGTTGGGCTTTAAAAGGGAACTTTTCTTGATGTAAGTTATTAGTGCGATGCTGCTTTGCTCTGCTGATGTCTGTGCTGTGAGATGGTCTCAGGCAACTTTCACTGAAAGGATTCATACTTGAACAAGAAGCCTAACTGATAATTGAGAAGAAACTGTTAAATATTGTTGGTCATATGTGTTTTATCTGTTAAACTTGAAATTGTGCACTCAGAAAAAGGATTTTTTTTTTTTTAATTTTAAGTTAAAAGCAAGTTTAAAACTTAGCACATAAGTCAAACTCTTTTGAGTTTTTTCAACTTTTTCAAAGTTCTTTTTTTTTTTTTTTTTTTTTTTTTTTTTTTTTTTTTTTTCGGCATTCCCTGCGGTTCTCACCACCGCAGCTTAAAAGCACTAACTAGCTTAAAAGCACTAACTAGCTTAAAAGCACTTCCCACATTCAAATGAGTGGGAGGACTGGCATTTTCGGCCTAATTTGGTGTGAACGCAGCCTTCTCATCAATCCTGTGATGCAAGCAGAGGAGGAAAGGACGAGACATGGCGAGAGACGACTCAAGGCAACAGGCCTTTAATTAACAAAACGAGACATCTGTTTGGAGTCATCATTTTCAAGCCCTGTTAATTAAATGTGACATGTGGCACGGCTGCCATGGTTTGCTGGGCGTTACGCCTCTTTTATACATCACGGCTACCGAAAACACTCACCTGCGTATCCTCGCTCATAGCTCCTCCAGCAAGCCGCCTCTCTTTGCGTTTTAGGAATTGAGACGTTGTTAAAGATGGCACACAGAGATCAATTTCTTGGTCACAGGCAGGAAGATTGAGGCGATGAGGAGGCACAAAATGGAGAAATAAGAAGAACCAAAATTAGTTTTTTTCTGCTTGTTGTCAGCATTACTGACAATGTTCACATGTGAGCTGATAATTTAATAGACCAGGAGATCAATGTGTTAAAAACCCAACTACAGCACGTGTGTTAACATGAGACATGTCCTGTATATTCAAATTGAATCAAAGTCTCAGTAGCATTTAATGTGTGAACTGCTTTCTGGATGTAATACAGAAACTGACCCGTATGGGATGCGATTTTTGCTTTTTTGTGTTTTTATTTAATTATTATATTAACAGGGATTCTGCATATTTGTTTTGCATTACATCGCAGCCATTTAATCAAGTTTCCTTGTTGTATTAATTTATTAAAACTGAAATTCTGCAGACACAGTCACTGTCCCGATCATTTCGGTTTAACACCAGGTTTATTTTGACAATAGCTCTTATTCTCTGGACAGTTTAACACAGGTCTAACTATCATTAATAATCACTGCGTTACTTTTAAGTGCTCCAAGGTCGCACAGTACTCCGATCTTTTACTGAGAAAAATAGTAATATCAATGTAAAAATGCCTGCATTAAAAATCTCCAGTAAAAGTACAAACTTCAATTAAAGTACCAAAAGTAAAAGTACTCATTATTGTAATCCGGTTATTATATTACCGGATTATAATTCAATTAGTTAATTACTTAAATGTTGAAGATGGTATTTACTGCAGGGTAGTTTAAACTATAAGAATACATCATAATTTACGAGTTGATTATATTTTTATTAAAATCTAAATCTGCAAAATAACTAAAGTGAAGTAGACGTATTAAGTAGCATAAAATGGAAATACTCAACTACAAATACTATTATGAAATAGTAAACGTCCTACTTTCAGTACAGTACTTGAATGCAACATATTTATTAACAGTGTTAATAGTTTCACCTGTTCAGAGGTCTACAGTAACACTTTAATTCAACTGTAATTAACTGTAACGTCGACTACGGTCTCTGATCTGTACTGTATGACAACAATTTAATCTTTATGTAGAAGCTGGTTACTTGATGTGATTTACATTAATGTATTTTGCAAAATATTTGCAACGTGCAGACTGATTAATCTTTTTCACGCCAGACATTTGCCATAGCCGTAAAAACAAAGATTTAACTAACACTAATAGTGGTTCACTTGTATTAAGGGGGGGAGGGGGGGTCACCAGACGCCTCCCGATACGATACTTACGCCACGATACGATATAATTGCAATTTTAAACATATTGCAATATTGTGCGATATTCTGCAATTTATAACCTTTTTTTTCCCAACTTCTAATTGTTCCCAATTTCAAATGACGTCCCCAAAAGGAAACTTATCAACATCTGTTTAATCTAAAAAATATACACATTTCTCTCTTTGTTCAGATATTGCTGCAAAATGAGATTGTCAAGCAGACAAACTGACCAACACATATATATATAATATTATATAATATATAATAAAAGATCAAAACTTGGCGTCGGTGTATCGATACAGTATTGCCACTGAAAGTATCGGGATACTATGCTGTATCGATTCCCCCACACACACACACACACACACACACACACACACACACACACACACACACTCTTGTATGGAGGTGCTCTAAGCTGTGCACTGATGTAGCTAAATGGAATGCAGCCATTGTTACTGTTACTAATCACACCTGGTTCAGGTGGCGAACGTGTCCTTTTGTGAGAATAATTTGCTGGTTTTGTTTTGTAATTTCCATTTCACTTGTACAGAATAAAGATATTGACTTAACTTGTAGATGTAGTTTGATGCTGTGATTTCTGTTTTGTACTGGGGTTTCCCGCCAGATGGCAGCAAACCGCCATTGGTGGTTGTTTACAGTGGAAGTGACGCACACGGCAGGTAAAATGCCGCCTTCCAGGGCTGTAGGAAATACTTAATTTGTGAGCTATTCATTTAGGAAAAAGGCAAGGTAAGTGTAATTTTGTTTAGCTCTGTTTAGCTTGCACTTGTCAATAATTATATTTTTAAATAAATCAAAGATATTGACATCCCCTGACTAATCGGTAACATCCTGATGCAACATCTTTAATTATTGGATAAGAAGTTTTTGATTTAAAATGTTGACATTGCAGCATAATGTTTACATTTGGTTCACCACAAATTGTCTAAGAGTGTTTTAGCTCGAGTAATTCCTGTTATAATTTACAACGAAGTGAATGTGCCTGAATGAAACGTTAAACATTTAATGGTAGAAGTAAGAATTTGGAGGTGATGCGGAGGCCCTGAAGGCATCACCGCCAGTCATTCAGTGGAGCCAGGCCGTTCAGAACCGACCCGGGCTAATTAACGAGCATGCAGCTACGTGTAATCCATAGTAACTTTACTGCAATATAGTGAGTATACTATTAATATACGGTAATGTTGACATACATGCGTTGATGGTTGTTTTTGAGTACGTAGCAGCTCCGTTGCCTTAACTTACAGTCGCATTTCTGAACAACCAATATCGTTAGAAGTTAGTTTTATTCTCAAGTTGTTAAGCCCTCGAGGTAGTTGGCTTTAAACGACCTGGTTAAACGCTGTTAACGCAATTAAGACGCGAACCGTAATTACCGTAATTAAGACGCAACCGTAGTTAACGTAATTAGGACGCAACCGCAAACTTTTTGCCAGGATTTATTTTAACCGTTAGCTTAGCTAGCCACATGAGACCCAAATGCTAATTTGACAATTCAAAGTTTCTTTGGGTTGTTTGTGAATCTACGTATCTGTCGCATCCTTATTTACACTTTTATCTAAATTAGCCAAAGCCTTCTTTTCAACTCGGCTTTAACATAAGTCACAGAGAAAGACAAAGGCTAAAACCAACCACTTTTTTAGTATAATTTCCAGCAGTTTATGGCTAAAACGTTTGAATATTGACTCTTAAGTGTAGATAAACACTGGTCCGACAACATGTGAAGGCTACTTGGCCAGCTAACGCTAATAAGAACATAATACAAGCCGGAGTTGACATAACGTCGCTTATTAGCAGGGTCGCTTGATTTGAGTCACGTTGCCTACCTGCCGCTGGGAAGGGCGGCTCGGTCAGTTACAAAATCACATTTCGCAGTGTCTCTTTTTTTCTCTGAGGTTCCTGTTTGTCTTGCCAGAGGGAGAATGGCGAGCCTGTGGAGATCCTACCAAGTGTTGATGACCAAACGCCCCTGGACGGTGCAGTTAGTGACTGCTGGTAAGAATAATTTTTTTTACACACTTAACAACTGCAGGTCCAAGAAATGTCCAAATCAAGTTTTTAATTAAAGCCAATAGGTGCAGAAATGGTATTTCTTGCTGTTGAATTCATATTTTGGCTTAACCCTCATGTTGTCCTTCGGTCAAATTGACCCATTTTCCTACATCAATCTTCTTTTTAACTACCCACTTGTAAGTCCCCAAAATAACATGATTGATTCCACACAACGCTCTTTGACACTTTCATTAATTTTGGGGCGTCTTATTCAATTTTTATAGCATTTGAAAAAAGAAATTGAAGTGTTTTCGCAATTGATGGAAGTAAAAAGTTGAGTAAAAGTTGACATATTCCAGCCTGTGATTATCCATCAACATCCATTCCTGTAATTTTAGTCTCAATAATTCATAATTTCTGCTTTTCTAACTCAAACATTAGGTATAATTTCCTAAAAATGAGGTTTATTGACCATAAATTCCAAAATAACTGTGAAACTGAAGTTAATAATGTTACATAGTGTTGAAAACGTCAAAAAAAGTTAAAACATTGATTAAAAACCATCAACTAAAGTTTGGATTTTCAATTTTGACGGGAAGACAACACAAGGGTTAAGTTTGATTGAGTGTTAGTGATGACTAAAACAGGAGGTTTAACAAGTTCAACTCCTGGTCCCATCTCATGACCTTTGCTCCAGACTAGAGAACCTCAGAGTCAACAGAGAGAGGGCTGCGAACCCAGTGACCATGGGTTGTACTTGTTGAATCTTCCTTGTCCCTGTCAGCTTTTTTTGAGGCTGAGCCGCACTAAGCATGCAACAATTAAATAATCAGTATGTAAAGTGGCTGGTAAGAACTAATTTATATGGTGAAAATACAAAAATCAAATGTCAGGACTTCCTGGTTTTTCTCCTCCTTGTAAAGTGAATGTTTTGGGATATTTTAGACTGTTTGTCAGGCAAAAATAATCAATAACAAGAAGCCTATTATTAAATATAGTTACCATATGTAGGCTGTGAGATACAAAACACAATGAAACCTACATGCAATCAGAATAATTAGAGATGGCGCTTTAATTGCATCACAATCCTACACAGTAACTTTAAGTTGTCACACTTAAAGAGTAAAAGATGAATCCGTTAACAATAAAAAATACCACATTGCATTAGTAGAAACTGCAGCTACTTTTACCGATAGTTCAGGCAGTTTCCTGTGGGGAACACTTTCAAAAGTGTTGAAAAACGGGACAAAACTGTAAGAACAAGTTAAAAATGTTGATCAAAAGTGTTGAAAAGGGACAAAACTGTAAGAAAGTTAAAAACGTTGATCAAAAGTGTTGAAAAGGGACAAAACTGTAAGAAAGTTAAAAACATTGATCAAAAGTGTTGAAAAGGGACAAAACTGTTAAAAATGTTGATCAAAAGTGTTGAAAAGGGACAAAACTGTAAGAAAGTTAAAAACGTTGATCAAAAGTGTTGAAAAGGGACAAAACTGTAAGAAAGTTAAAAACATTGATCAAAGTGTTGAAAGGACAAACTGTTAAAAATTTTGATCAAAATGTTTAAAACACGGGACAAAACTGTTAACGTGATCAAAAGTGTTTGAAAAGGGACAAACTGTTAAAAACGTTGATCAAAAGTGTTGAAAAGGGACAAAACTGTTAAAAACGTTGATCAAAAGTGTTGAAAAGGGACAAAACTGTTAAAAATGTTGATCAAAAGTGTTGAAAAAAGGGACAAAACTGTAAGAACAAGTTAAAAACGTTGATCATAAGTGTTGAAAAAGGGACAAAACTGTAAGAAAAAAGGGACAAAACTGTAAGAAAGTTAAAAAAGTTGATCAAAAGCATCAACAAGTGTTGATTTTTAATTTTGACAGGAAGACGACCCAAGGGTTAACATGTGCTTCAGGATCTGTGTAGTAGAGTTAAACCTCCACTAGATGGAGACGTTGCTCACAGTTGTCTATCACATCACCAGCCAGGAGTCGTAAAGATGGAAGAATATAAATAAATAAAAAAACTTTTTTCTCTTGGGGTTTTCTCTTGAATTCAAACAGGATTTCACCCTGCAATGTCACTCCTTTCTTTGTTCTGCCTGGTTAGTTTGGAGGGAAAAGGTCTCCCATGCCTGACATAAGCTTGGAAAGGGGCGGGGTTTAGTGGTGATTGACAGTCCCTACAGGTCTGGTAGAAACCTGATATGTCACTATTACGTCTAGCGCACACGCAGAAGGTACGCTCAAATCGGGGTCACTGTGGTGTGATCCGGGCACTTTATGGACCAGCTCGGGGGATCAGACACACACACACACACACACACACACACAACACACACACACACACACACACACACACACACACACACACACACACACACACACACACACACACACACACACACACACACACACACACACACACACACACGTCGGCAGTCTGCCCCCCAGCTGGTCCATAAAGTGCCCGGATCACACCACAGTGACCCGATTTGAGCGTACCTTCTGCGTGTGCGCTAGACGTAATAGTGACATATCAGGTTTCTACCAGACCTGTAGGGACTGTCAATCACCACTAAACCCCGCCCCTTCCAAGCTTATGTCAGGCATGGGAGACCTTTTCCCTCCAAACTAACCAGGCAGAACAAAGAAAGGTGACATTGCAGGGGTGAAATCTGTTTGAATTCAAGAGAAAAACCAAGAGAAAAAAGTTTTTTATTTTTATATTCTTCCATCTTTACGACTCCGGCTGGTGATGTGATAGACAACTGTGAGCAACGTCTCCATCTAGTGGAGGTTTAACTCTACTACACAGATCTGAAGCACATGTTAACCCTTGGGTCGTCTTCCTGGCAAAATAAAAATCAACACTTGTTGATGCTTTTGATCAACTTTTTTCTTTACAGTTTGTCTTTTACAGTTTTGTCCTTTTAACACTTATGTAACGTTTTAACTTTTTCTTAGTTTTGTCCCTTTTTCAACAATTATGATCACGTTTTTAACTTTCTTACAGTTTGTCCCTTTTCAACACTTTTGATCAACGTTTTTTAACTTTTTTACAGTTTGTCCCTTTTCAACCTTTGATCAACGTTTTTAACTTTCTTCATTTTGTCCTTTTCAACACTTTGATCAACATTTTTAACAGTTTTGTCCGTTTTCAACACTTTTGATCAACATGTTTTAAACAGTTTTGTCCCGTTTTTCAACACTTTTGATCAACGTTTTTAACGTTTTGTCCCTTTCAACACTTTTGATCAATGTTTTTAACTTTTTCTTACGTTTGTCACGTTTTCAACACTTTTGATCAACGTTTTTAACTTTCTTACAGTTTTGTCCTTTTCAACACTTTTGAGACAACATTTTTAACTTGTTCTTACAGTTTTGTCCGTTTTTCAAAACTTTTGAAAGTGTTCCCCACAGGAAACTGCCTGAAATACGGTAAAAGTAGCTGCAGTTTTACTAATGCAATGTGGTATTTTTTATTGTTAACGGATTCATCTTTTACTCTTTAAGTGGTGACAACTTAAAGTTACTGTGTAGGATTGTGATGCAATTAAAGCGCCATCTCTAATTATTCTGATTGCATGTAGGTTTCATTGTGGTTTGTATCTCACAGCCTACATATGGTAACTATATTTAATAATAGGTTTGTTATTGGTTATTTTTGCCTGACAAACAGTCTAAAATATCCCAAAAATTCACTTTAAAGGAGGAGAAAAACCAGGAAGTCCTGACATGATTTTTTGTATTTTCACCTATAAATTAGTTCTTACCAGCCACTTTACATACGATTTTAATTGTTGCTGCTTAGTGCGGCTCAGCCTCAAAAAAAGCTGACAGGGACAAGGAAGATTCAACAAGTACAACCCATGGTCACTGGGTTCGCAGCCCTCTCTCTGTTGACTCTGAGGTTCTTTAGTCTGGAGCAAAGGTCATGAGAGGGGACCAGGAGTTAACTTGTTAAACCTCCTGTTTTAGTCATCACTAACACTCAATCAAACTTAACCTTGTGTTGTCTTCCCGTCAAAATTGAAAATCCAAACTTTAGTGATGGTTTTATTCAATGTTTTAACTTTTTTTGACGTTTTCAACACTATGAACATTATTAACTTCAGTTTCACAGTTATTTGGAATTTATGGAATAAAACTCATTTTTAGGAAATTATACCTAATGTTTGAGTTAGAAAAGAAAAGGAAATTGAATTATTGAGACTAAAATTACAGGAATGGATGTTGATGGATAATCACAGGCTGGAAATGTCAACTTTTACTCAACTTTTTACTTCCATCAATGCGGAAAACACTTCAATTCTTTTTTCAAATGCTATAAAAAATTGAATAAGAGCCCCAAAATTAATGAAAGTGTCAAAGAGCGTTGTGTGGAATCAATCATGTATTTTGGGGACTTACAAGTGGGTAGTTAAAAAGAGATTGATGTAGGAAAATGGGTCAATTTGACCGAAGGACAACATGAGGGTTAAGCCAAAATATGAATTAACAGCAAGAAATACCATTTCTGCACCTATTGGCTTTAATTAAAAACTTGATTGGACATTTCTTGGACCTGCAGTTGTTAAGTGTGTAAAAAAAAATTATTCTTACCAGCAGTCACTAACTGCACCGTCCAGGGGCGTTTGGTCATCAACACTTGGTAGGATCTCCACAGGCTCGCCATTTCCCTCTGGCAAGACAAACAGGAACCTCAGAGAAAAAAAGAGACACTGCGAAATGTGATTTTGTAACTGACCGAGCCGCCCTTCCAGCGGCAGGTAGGCAACGTGACTCAAATCAAGCGACCTGCTAATAAGCGACGTTATGTCAAATCCGGCTTGTTTATGTTCTATTAGCGTTAGCTGGCCAAGTAGCCTTCACATGTTGTCGGACCAGTGTTTATCTACACTTAAGAGTCAATATTCAAACGTTTTAGCCATAAACTGCTGGAAATTATACTAAAAGTGGTTGGTTTTGCCTTTGTCTTTCTCTGTGACTTATTAAAGCGCGAGTGAAAAGAAGGCTTTGGCTAATTTAGATAAAAGTGTAAATAAGGATGCGACAGATACGTAGATCCAAACAACCCAAAGAAACTTTGAATTGTCAATTAGCATTTGGTCTCATGTGGCTAGCTAAGCTAACGGTTAAAATAAATCTGGCAAAAGTTTGCGGTTGCGTCCAATTACGTTAACTACGGTTGCGTCTTAATTACGGTAATACGGTTCGCGTCTTAATTGCGTTAACAGCGTTTAACCAGGTCGTTTAAAGCCAACTACCTCGAGGGCTTAACAACTTGAGAATAAAACTAACTTCTAACGATATTGGTTGTTCAGAAATGCGACTGTAAGTTAAGGCAACGGAGCTGCTACGTACTCAAAAACAACCATCACGCATGTATGTCAACATTACCGTAATTAAGTATACTCACTATATTGCAGTAAAGTTACTATGGATTACACGTAGCTGCATGCTCGTAATTAGCCCGGGTCGGTTCTGAACGGCCTGGCTCCACTGAATGAGCGTGAGCGGTGGCCTTCAGGGCCTCCGCATCACCTCCAAATTCTTACTTCTACCATTAAATGTTAACGTTTCATTCAGGCACATTCACTTCGTTGTAAATTATAACAGGAATTACTCGAGCTAAAACACTCTTAGACAATTTGTGGTGAACCAAATGTAAACATTATGCTGCAATGTCAACATTTTAAATCAAAAACTTCTTATCAATAATTAAAGATGTTGCATCAGGATGTTACCGATTGTCAGGGGATGTCAATATCTTTGATTTAAAAATATAATTATGACAAGTGCAAGCTAAACAGAGCTAAACAAAATTACACTTACCTTGCCTTTTTCCTAAAGAATAGCTCACAAATTAAGTATTTCCTACAGCCTGGAAGGCGGCATTTTACCTGCCGTGTGCGTCACTTCCACTGTAAACAACCACCAATGGCGGTTTGCTGCCATCTGGCGGGAAACCCCAGTACAAAACAGAAATCACAGCATCAAACTACATCTACAAGTTAAGTCAATATCTTTATTCTGTACAAGTGAAATGGAAATTACAAAAAAAACCAGCAAATATTTCACAAAAGGACACGTTCGCCACCTGAACCAGGTGTGATTAGTAACAGTAACAATGGCTGCATTCCATTTAGCTACATCAGTGCACAGCTTAGAGCACCTCCATACAAGAGTGTGTGTGTGTGTGTGTGTGTGTGTGTGGTGTGTGTGTGTGTGTGTGTTGTGGGGGAATCGATACAGCATAGTATCCCGATACTTTCAGTGGCAATACTGTATCGATACACCGACGCCAAGTTTTGATCTTTATTATATATATATAATATATATTATGTGTTGGTCAGTTTGTGCTGCTTGACAATCCTTTTGCAGCAATATCTGAACAAAGAGAGAAATGTGGATATTTTTAGATTAAACAGATGTGATAAGTTTCCTTTTGGGGACGTCATTTGAAATTGGGAACAATTAGAAGTTGGGAAAAAAAAAGGTTATAAATTGCAGAATATCGCACATATTGCAATATGTTTAAAATTGCAATATAGTATCGTGGCGTAAGTATCGTACGGGAGGGTCTGGTGACCCCCCCTCCCCCCCTAATACAAGTGAACCACTATTAGTGTTAGTTAAATCTTTGTTTTTACGGCTATGGCAAATGTCTGGCGTGAAAAAGATTAATCAGTCTGCACGTTGCAAATATTTTGCAAAATACATAATGTAAATCACATCAAGTAACCAGCTCTACATAAAGATTAAATTGTTGTCATACAGTACAGATCAGAGACCGTAGTCGACGGACAGTTAATTACAGTTGAATAAAGTGTTATGTAGACCTCGAACAGGTGAAACTATTAAAACGTTAATAAATATGTTGCATTCAAGTACTGTACTGAAAGTAGGACGTTTACTATTTCATAATAGTATTGTAGTTGAGTATTTCCATTTTATGCTACTTAATACGTACTTCACTTAGTTATTTGCAGATTTAGATTTTAATAAAAATATAACAACTCGTAAATTATGATGTATTCTTATAGTTTAAACTACCCTGCAGTAAATACCATCTTCAACATTTAAGTAATTAACTAATTGAATATAATCCGGTAATATAATAACCGGATTACAATAATGAGTACTTTTATTTTGGTACTTTAATTGAAGTGTTGTACTTTTACTGGAGATTTTTAATGCAGGCATTTTTACATGATATTACTATTTTTCTCAGTAAAAGATCGGAGTACTGTGCGACCTTGGAGCACTTAAAAGTAACGCAGTGATTATTAATGATAGTTAGACCTGTGTTAAACTGTCCGAGAATAAGAGCATTGTCAAAATAAACCTGGTGTTAAACCGAAATGATCGGGACAGTGACTGTGTCTGCAGAATTTCAGTTTTAATAATTAATACAACAAGGAAACTTGATTAAATGGCTGCGATGTAATGCAAAACAAATATGCAGAATCCCTGTTATATAATAATTAAATAAAAACACAAAAAAGCAAAAATCGCATCCCATACGGGTCAGTTTCGTATTACATCCAGAAAGCAGTTCACAATTAAATGCTACTGAGACTTTGATTCAATTTGAATTACAGGACATGTCTCATGTTAACACAAGTGCTGTAGTTGGGTTTTAACACATTGATCTCCTGGTCTATTAAATTATCAGCTCACATGGAACATTGTCAGTAATGCTGACAACAAGCAGAAAAAAACTAATTTTGGTTCTTCTTATTTCTCCATTTTGTGCCTCTCATCGCCTCAATTCTGCCTGTGACCAAGAAATTGATCTCTGTGTGCCATCTTTAACAAGTCTTCATCTAAACGCAAAGAGAGGCGGCTTGCTGGAGGAGCTATGAGCGAGGATACGCAGGGGTGTTTTCGGTAGCCGTGAGTATAAAGAGGCGTAACGCCCAGCAAACCATGGCAGCCGTGCCACATGTCACATTTAATAACAGGGCTTGAAAAGATGAATCCAAAACAGATGTCTCGTTTTGTTATAAAGGCCTGTTGCCTTGAGTCGTCTCTCGCCATGTCTGTCCTTCCTCCTCTGCTTGCATCACAGGATTGATGAGAAGGCTGTTCACACCAAATTGGCGCGAAAATGCCAGTCCTCCCACTCATTGAAGGTGGGAAGTGCTTTAAGCTTAGTTAGTGTTTAGCTAGTTAGTGCTTTAAGCTGCGGTGGTGAGAACCGCGGGATGCCGAAAAAAAAAAAAAAAAGCTTGAAAAGTTGAAAAAACTC
>NC_045750.1:2352639-2354586 GCF_008692095.1 Etheostoma spectabile | reverse complement strand
AATGGTTCTTTTTGTGTCATCGTAAAGTGAGGTGTCAGCGCTGTCTCGCTGCTTTACAAGGTGTCTGAGTCAAAGGGACAAAGTATTTATTGCTCTCACAGTGTCGCGTTCAATTGACCTTTTCTGTCCAGAAAGTGTGCGTGCGAGCGTTTGTTAGTTCATTCATGACATTTTGAGGAAAGGTTAGCTGTTCAGCTGGATCTATATTACACTGCTGTCAATTTTAAGTGTGGATGTGAGATTTAGAGCAGCATTTTCCACCTGCTGATCAACTGTTTTGTCTTTGTATTAGTGAAGAATAAAAGGAAAGTATTATTAATTATTATTACATGTCATGTAGCTGATGCTTTTATCCAAATTGACCTCCAATTAAGTGCTTTCAACCCTGAAAGTACAATCTCCAGACAACAAGTAGTAAGTACAAGTATATTAGCTTCAAATCCATAGACCAGACTATCTGTCCTATCTGAGTTTTCTGGTAAACTACTTCTGAACGTACACGTGTTCCTTCCTAGCAGCGGCACCGGCTCAGCGCCGCCCATGACGATCGTGATTGGTTTAAAGAAATGTCAATAAACCAGAGCACGTTTTTCTCCCATCCCAGAATGCCGTGTGGATTAGTCAGACCCTCCTCCACAGCGCTGTTGAGGAGGGTCTGACAAAGCGGGACAAGAGAGCATTTAAATGTACATTTACTGAAAGGAAGCCAAGTTAATTGATTCTGATGTTTGAATATTTAAAATATATATATATATATAATTTTTTATCAGCCATTATAAATACTGATAGATCGGGAAATGCATAATATTGGCCCGCCGATATATTGGTTGGGCTCTACTGTTAAAAAGTTATTTTGTGAGCATGCAGTGCTTTTAATTAGGGCTGCACAATATATCGTTTATTTATTTTTTTAGCCCCATTGCAGTATTAACTGGCGTAATATACACATTGAGGCTGTGACGTATCGCGAAAGAAACTCAAGAGATTTCTTTTGTTAGTTGAAAGAAAAAATCAGTAAAAACAGCACTTCAATAAAGTTACTGTGACAGTTGGATTATAAAGTCCCATTCCTGCCGTTTTCTACTGATATCTTTCACTTTTTTTAGTGGTGCCTTTTTAGATTCAATTGTATGTTCAATTTGTTTAATAAATGACTGTTGGAAAGGATTTTATTTCTTTCTAATTTAACAAGCAATTTTTGTTTTGTTTTTGGAATAATTCAGAAAGCAGCGGAAATGCAGAACTAAGTACACTTTGATTTCTGATTATTTATCGCAAGTAGCATCGTTATCGGGAAACTCAACAACTTTATCGCAAATTTTCCTAATATTGTGAAACCCTACTTTTAATCTTCTCTTATTTTGAAAGTGTAAACGACATCATTCACAGGTATAATGTCCCCTGTATCGCCCTCATGCTCCGTACCTGTCTCCATGTGAATGTCTCCTGTTTGTCCTCCAGGGTCTCTGGTTGGCGTCGGCGACGTCGTCTCCCAGCAGGTGTTTGAGAGGAGAGGATTGGCTCATCACAACGTGCAGCGGACGGCCAAGATGATGAGCATCGGGTTCTTCTTTGTGGTGAGTAGTGTCCTCTTTACTCTTGTTTAAATCTAAAAGAAATGGAAAAAAAAAATGTCTGAATGTGGCACGTTTTGTGATGATTTGATTGCTTTTAAGCTGTCATAAAGAACATCTACATACTATAAAAAGAAAAAAATGAAACTGAGCTCTAAATAGTTCCCTCTCACAGCTGCAATACCACATGAAACAAAAATTTACAAAATGATACATAGTTAACTCACCTGATTTATTGTCTGTACAAAACAAGCTCCCAGTCTTAGTCGGGTGATTTGAAAACTGAAATGAAAGGATGCAGCAGATAAAGTGTAATGTGGACGCTAGGGATCTAGAGATGCAGGTGTAAAAGACAGTTGGACTATACACACAC
>NC_045750.1:2348003-2352629 GCF_008692095.1 Etheostoma spectabile | reverse complement strand
ACACACAGTACAGGCCAAAAGTTTGGACCCACCTTCTCATTCAATGCGTTTCCTTTATATATTTATTTACACTTGGGGACACATTCAAAGTTTTTTGGACTGACTGACTTAATTTCTTAAAGTAAAGATGGCCGCTCGTTTCTCTCTACTTAGCTGATTGGTTCATGCCATAATATCTATTCTAACAGTCGTCCAATAGCCTGTCAGCTGTGTATCAACCTGACTTCTGCACAACACAACTGATGGTCCCAACTCCATTAATAAGGAAGAAATTCAATTAACCTAATTAACCCTGACAAGGCCCACCTGGGGGGGGGGGACCATTTCATGGACTACCTCATGAAGCTCAGAACACCAAGGGTTTGCAGTGCTATCAAAGGGAGGGGGGGGTACTTTGAAGAAACTAGAAAATAAGACATGTTTTCAGGTATTTCACACTTTGTTTTTAAGTACATAATTCCACATGTGTTCATTCATAGTTCTGATGCCTTCAGTGATAATCTGCAATGTAATAGTCATGAAAATAAGGAAATGCATTGAATGAAAGGTGGTTGTGTGTGTGGTGTGTGTGTGTGTTGTGTGTGTGGGGTGTGTGTGGTGTGTGTGTGTGTGTGTGTGTGTGTGTGTGTGTGTGTGTGTGGTGGGTGTTGTGTGTGTGGTGTGTGTGTGTGTGTGTGTTGTGTGTTGGTGTGTGTGTGTGTGGTGTGTGTGTGGTGTGTGTGTGTGTGTGTGTGTTTGAGATACATGCCCAGGTGTGCAGGTGCAAATATTACACATATATGTGCATGCTTCTCCATATGGGCATCTGTTTTTGTATAAGGCAGTATGGAAACTAGAGGGTGTGTGTAAAATGTACTTTTTATGGTGTCTTCTTGGTAATTTGTACAACATGAGAAAGCAAATGTAAAGCAACATGACGACATCCATGAAAAACGTTAAATTCAACAGCATTAGAAATCATATTTGTAGATCTATAAGTGACCTCACAGGCTTACTTGCTTATCTATGTGTCTTTGTAGGTTTGTGAATGCGCTTATTTCAAGTCCTTTGACAGTTGCACAATTCACTTTGACATCACCGTCGACGTAAGCAAAGTGTATTTATATTTCCATAATTGTCTTATGTTCCTCCAATCAGCTGCCTCGCCTCGTTGCAAATCAAACAGAGAAGACGTAGAGACGTTTGTCTTGAAAATAGGTCTTCAATCACACTCAGGAGTCTTGTTACACCAAGACATGTTTGCTCCTTCATCTGGAAAAGACACAACTGTCTCATAACGCATGTACATCATGTATCTTTCCTCTTGGCATTATTAATACATGAAGTTTGGAGGCTTAAGTTCAATTTGTCTGCAGGGAGATACTAATGTTGGAGTGGTGCGATGGACAGACATGGAGGTTTCTTCAGTGTGTTGTGTGGTTAACTGGAATCTTTCTCAAACTACAATGTATAACAAAACTCATATTTATAAGAGAACAATCCCAATGAATCATGGTTTGTGTGTTTATTTACAACAAAGGGTCCAGTCGTCGGCAGCTGGTACAAAGTTTTGGACCGGCTGGTGGTCGGAGGAAGTAAAAGTGCCGCCATGAAGAAGATGCTGGTCGACCAGGTGGGGAAAAAAAGCGCTCCTCTGTTCGTCTACTACTTCACTTCACATTGTTTTTAAGAGAGAGAGAGAGAGAGAGAGAGAGAGAGAGAGAGCGCGACCGACCGACCGACCGACCGACCGACCGACAGACAACCCTGGTGTTGTCTTCCCGTCAACCATGAACTTGTCCTTCCAGGTCAAAATTTAAAAAGAAAATTGTGCTTTTCCGATGTTTTTTGTCTTTTTTTCTGATTTATTTGTCACTTTTAGCGTTTTTAAAAAAACCTGAGCTGGTTTAATAACAGGTTTTACACTTATTTTTGGAATTTATGGTCAATAAACCTCATTTACAGGAAATTATACCTAATGTTTGAGTTAGAAAAGCAGAAATTAGGAATTATTTAGACTAAAATTAAAGGAGGGGATGTTGATGATAATCACAGACTGGAATATGTCAACTTTTACTCAACACTATTTCAAAAACACTTCAATTTTTTCTTTCAAATGCTGTAAAATTGAATAAGACGCCCCGAAATTAATGAAAGTAGAGATTTGTACTTGGCAAAGAGCGTTGTGTGGAATCAATCATGTTATTTTGGGTAGTTAAAAAGGACATTGATATAGGAAAACGGGTCAATTTGACCCGAGGACAACATGAGGGTTAAAATTAACTTTCCTTCTATGAAAACTACCTTTTGTTGTTGAAGACAAGACAAACAACGAAAGAAAGTGGAAACAACTCAGTGACACACCCGTAGCGCTGTGTCTCCACTCAGGCTCGGCTCATTACCTGTGGGTAACGGGGCGGATGAGTCCACAGAGACATGTCATGATGGCTCTGAATCGTGCTGACGGGAGGGAACTCTGTCAGATTCTGTCACAGCTGGCAGCTGGACGGTTTTGACGTTGTACCCTCTTGTTACCCTCTTGTTACCCTGCTCTCCGGCGTTTGATTCAATCAGAACAAACGCAGATTAAACTAAAACCACCACAGAACAAGACTTCAGAGCTCTCAACATCTCCGCTCTCCTGAAATATTTAGCGAAGCAAAGCGTCCGCTCTCCGCTCGAGTAGTTACATGTGGTTACACTGTGCACCGCCTCGGTGAAGACTCGAGTGTCAGTGAATGATTTAACGTGGTCCACTGTATCTGCGTCGAGCCTCAATAACAGATGGAAGTCATGTTTCACATGTAAGGAGCAGTGTCCCGTCACTGCAGCAGCAACGTAAACAACTGCACAGTCTCTGGAAGTGATTTTAAGTTTTCTTTTGAGCATCTTTGGTTTGTAGAATTCATTCAGTAAAATGCTGAAAACCCCATTATTCAGTAAATGTTCATTCTGCTTCAGTTCATCAGATCTTTTCTTTACCCTCTATTACAAACTTTATATACTGAGGATGCAGACACACAGAAACATTTGGTTTTATTTTGATAGGACAGCTGAAGACAGGAAAGGGGTGGGGGGGGGGGCATGATGCAGCAAAGTGCCGTGTTTCTTTATTTGATCTGATACACAAAACACATTTCTCGTGTGTGTGTGTTATGAATAGTGTTATTTTCCTTCATTCAGAAGAGAAAGATCATCCTAAGAATCCTATTCAAAAGTTAGACCCGATGTTAGCTGACTTTCACAATATTACAAAAAATTAACATGTACAGTTTTTTACTAAGCCCCCCGAAAAATCACTTCCCCATCAAAACCAGACTCAAACATCAATAACCTTAAATACCAAATAAAACCCATCCCAACCAAGCTCAGCCCAAATGACTCATTTAAACACTGACTCTGATGTGTTATATATATATATATATATAATTATTATAATGAGTATATATTATTATAATAATATATGTAAATGTATTATAGTATATATATGTATATGTATATATATATATATGTATTATGTATATATATGTATATATATATGATATATGTATATATATGTATATATATAATATATATATAGTATAGATGTATATATGATATAATGTTATATGTATATATATATATATGTATATATTTATATATAATATATATATATAGTGTATATATGTATATATAATTATAGTTGTATAGTTATATTATGTATATAATAATGTTATTGTATATGTATATTTGTATATGTATATATGTATATATATATATATATATTATATATATGTATATGTTGTATGTATATATGTATGTTATATATGTATGTTATGTATATAATATATATATGTATGTATGATATATATAGGTATGTATTATATGTATAGATATTAATGTATATGATATGTATTTAGATATATGTATGTATATATATGTATATAGATGTATGTATATATATTTATATGTATATTATATATGTATATGATATATATAGTATATATGTATGTATATATATGTAGTATATATATATATGTATATGTATGTATATGTATGTATTGTATATTGTATGATATGTATATATGTATATTATGTATATATATGTATTGTATATATATATGTTATATGTATATATATATATGTATGATATATATGTATATATATATGTATATGCTATATATGTATAGATTGTAATGTAATATATATGTATAATGTATATAATGTATTATATATAATATATATGTTATAATATATGTGTATATGTATATATATGTATATATATAATATATGTATGTTATATATATATATATATATATATATTGTTTATAATATATATATAGATGTATTATATATATGTGTGTAGTTACATGTAATTCTCGTGCTCCCCTCCCATTTTAACGTGACTCGCTGATTAACAGACCCTAACCCCGGGTAGCGAGTATTTAACTAGTGCTGAGGTGATTTTAATTAGTTTCTGACTTTTCTTTCTGAAATGTGCTTTCTTTTGTCTTTCTGTGTCCTAGGTGTTTTTTGCTCCGTGTTTCCTGGGAACCTTTCTCGGTATCTCCGGTGTTCTGAACGGACTGACGGTGGAGGAGAACGTAACTAAGCTCAAGAGGGTGAGTTGGCTTTATTCACATCGTGGTGCATCACCGGCAACATTAC
>NC_045750.1:2341247-2347993 GCF_008692095.1 Etheostoma spectabile | reverse complement strand
CCCCCCCCCCGCTGTGTCACAGCCAGAAGGTTGTGTGTGCGTGTCTGCAGCAGTTAGGTGGACTGGACTCATGTTCAGATGTTACTGCTGGGCCTTTCAATGCTGCACAGTGCCCTGCTTTGCCATGAACTACCACAAAGAACTACTACTAACTACTATTTTTGTGACTGTTATTGCCACTCTTCATTTCACCGCCTACCAAGGGTCTGGATCTGGGTCTGGGTCTGTCCCAGGTTTCTCCCTAAAAGGAGTTTTTCCTCGCCACTGTGGCCCTGTTGCTTGCTCTGGAGGGGACTACTAGACCTGTTGGGTCATTGTAAATTATGGAGTGTGGTCTAGACCTGCTCTATCTGTAAAGTGTTTCGAGATAACTCTTTGATACTATGAATAACATTGAATTGAGATACAGTAGGGGTTCGCCAGAAAAATCGGTTTTCCACAGCTGTACGTTGCTTAGCTTCCGTGTCGGTGCTCCCGCCTGCTTCTCCTGACCGGGTGCACGCCGACCGCCATCTACTGTAGCTAACGCTAATGCTAACACTATGGAGAAGTACCTCACACAACCCCACTCCAGTGGATCTGAACCATTCCCTCTAAGTTGGTACTGGACTCTTCCAATTTGACTTGATTTGTAGGGGTGAATCTTCCAGTATTCTTTTACATTTCCACCTTCAGAAAAAAACAGACACAGCATAGCTTACCACTAGCTTATGGGTAGCCTCTGGCTGCTCTTTTCCAGACACCATGGCAACTGCCGGAGTCCGAGATAACGGAGAAACAGAACTTGAAAATCCTCATGCTTCCCTGAAGTCAACATTTTACCTGCCTTGTGAATGAGTAATGGAAACAAAGAAGAAAGGTAACCCACGTGGTTAGGGTCAACAAACGGTGCCTTTAATTGCACTTGATTCATTTTGAGAACTGTTGTTGTAAATCATCGTTCTGCCATCTAGTGGCTCTCGTTGTGGCGTTGCCGTCACTGCTGAAAATTTAAAGTTTAAATTGGTACTGTCAAACGATCAAAATATTTAATTGTGATTAATCGCATTAATGTCACAGTTAATTTGCAATTATTCGCACATTTTGATCTATTCTAAATGTCCCTTGATTTCTTTTTGTCCCATTATTTTATTTTTTTTCTCATGTAAATGCTGTAAAAGTGGATCGCTCACTTTGTGCAAATGTTTTTTTTATTGAAAACAACATTGGTAGATATCCTGCTGTAGTGTTCAGTTTCACAATAACATTCTCACTTGGAGCAAATAATCTCTCACACAATGTAACTCTGTCCATCAATAACAGGGTGAAAAAAAGAGGATTGGTATCAGCCGTGTGCTTGGCCATCACGTGGGATTTTAATAGTAGTTTATTTGAACATGTAAAACATTAAAATAAAAATAATATATACATACATTCATGCATACATGTGTATATATATGTGTATATATATATATAATTAAAATGACAGATAAATAATGTACTTCTCAGCACAATCTTCCAAATTTAAAAATAATTCAAACATAAAATCCATGTTTTTCATGTTCAAAAGGAGTCTGAAGAAGTTCATAAACAACTTATTTCAGAGTGGACGTGCCGCGCAGATCGCTCAGTTCACAGCGACCAGACACACAGATCACTTTGGTCTCGTCAGTTAAACATTTGGCAACTTTTAAAAAGGTAACTTTCCATCCAGAATCTTATCAGCGTCCATTTTGGCGTCTTGCACTCGCCATTCACTCAAAACGTAACGTTACTACTCTTTGGCCGGCTCGCGAGCCCAAACTAGTGTGGTCAGCGTGCCTGTTGTTTTCTTTCTGGTCTAGCTAGGTGGGTGTTGTAGTTTTTCTAACGTTACTAGTTGTTGCAACAGCATGTGGAAAAAAAGTGTGCCAGGCCAAAAAGAACATTAAATCTCGCGATGACAAAATTGACGCCGTTAAAATGGGTTTAGTTAATAACGCGTTTAACTGACAGTGCTAGTTTTTAAATTGAAAAATCTAATTGTGGATTTGGAGAATTGTGAAACCCCTATTATTCATATTCTATATTTATACTTAGACTTGACACAAACTGGCTGGAGATCAGTAATCTTTCTGTATAAACAGATGCCAGGTAAATGGGATTCACCGAGAGCAAGTTTGGTTTTCATCGTAGGTTCAGTACCTGACCTCCAACTCTCATTATTATTAGATTCTATTTCCTGTGATGGAGAAAGAGACGAGAGGTGGGGGGGGGGGCAGGGAGGGACTTTGGAAATAGCTGGAGTGACTCATACCTTCACATATATAATGTGTGTGTTTGTTTGAGTGTGTATTTGTATGCCAGGTCAGAACTAACTGTCATTTTGTGCCAGCTGCTCAAACGTCCGTCCCCGCCTTGCTTACCCAGCAAGCCGCTGGTCACCATCAATTATTTACAAAAGGAGGCGCGTGGACCTGAAAGGCCAACCTGGTAAATGTCAGAAAGGACAGAAAATAAATGACAAATGTGCTCATTACAACAAGGCCGCCTGGCAAAACGTGAGATGAAAACGAATGGAGCCACTCGCCAAACTTGCGTCTTGGCCGTACTTACCTGCAGCTTCTGTCAGTGTGCATACAAAATGAGTTTGGTGACTGAGTCTGGTGTGGACAGACTTCTTTGGATTGTCCCAGGTCTATACTACAAACTAATAATAGTCATGTCAGTTTTATTTACAGGTATATAAAACCTACATGAAAAATGTAGACTCTCTATCCTTAGACCCTCAATTCAGATAAGGAAAAACATACAAGTGTACTGCTATGTTAGTGGCACCAGGGATGTATTTTAACCCTTGTTGTCCTTCCGTCAACCATGAAAAAAAGTGATTGCTTTTTCTGACATTTTTGTCACTTTTTCAATGTTGTGGGTGCTTTTTTTTGATGTTTTTTTCCAGAGTTATTTGATATTTCTATTGTTGACATTTTCAGCTTATTTCGAAGAGCCATTTTTTATGATGAAAAAACTGAAAATGGGTCAAATTTGACGCGAGGACAACACAAGGGTTAAGACATAAGATAAGATTTGGCACCTTAATACTAACTCTGGCATTCTAACATTGGCAATGCTAACATGCTGATGTTCAGCAGGTACTATCTTCTCCATGGGTACCTCCCAGGTCTTTAAATTCACTTGCTTCCCTTCCTTGCGTCTTAGTTATTCCCACCAAGGACGCATGGGAGGAGAGAGGAAACGAGAAAAAACGTCCTTTCCTCTGAAGTTTATCGTGAATATGTATTGTATGTCTGCTCTATGGGCGGAGTTAGCAACGGTTGTCGGCTGCACGGCTTTCGGGGAAGGCTGCTCTCGTGTGTCCTCGCTCATAGCTCCTCAGCGATCCCTCCTCCATCCTCGCTGTTCGGGGGAGGAATAATGAGCTTTGAGACGGCCTTCACGAGGGAGGGCCAGAAGGACTTTCCAGGCGAGGAGAGAGGAGGTGTCAATGAGAGACTTGAGATCCACCCCATGTTCAACATCTTAGTTTAGCACGTTAGCATGCTAACAATTGCTAACTAGTACTAGTCTATCTTGTCAACGTTACACTTCCGGTTCAGGTGTTGTCGCTAATTCCGCCAGATGTCCCTCTTTTCAACTCAATGTCTGTTACCTTCGTCTGTCTTTGTGTTGGCGCTCTAACCTGCGGCTAATTTCTGAGGACTCTGGTTACCTGGTCCTCAGGTCTCTGCAGGGTAAATCCAGACAGCTAGCTAGACTATCTGTCCAATCTGAGTTTTCTGTTGCACGACTAAAACTACTTCTAAACGTACACATGTTCCACTAAAACAACTTCCATCCCGAGGTTATATTGCAGCGGCACCGTCATTGTGTCCGAGGCTCAGCGCCACCCAAGACATTTGTGCTATATAAGAAATTATACCTAATGTTTGAGTTAGAAAAGGAGAAATTAGGAATTATTTACACTTAAATTAAAGGAATGTACTGTATGTTGATGGATAATCACAGACTGGAATATGTCAACTTTTACTCAATACTGTTCAAAACCACTTTTCAAATGCTATAAAATTGAATTAGACACCCCAAAATTAATGACAGTAGAGAAGAAATGCCGATAAACCAGAGCATGTTTTTTTCCCATCCCAGAATGCTGTGTGGACTACCCAGACCCTCCTTTGCAGCGCTGTGGAGGAAGGTCTGACAATGCGAGACTAAATTACAAACAGTACTAAACACACACCGCAAACGCTGACGGTAACTTATTATTGTTTTGACAGAGTAACCAAATTAAAGGCAAATTTAAAGGTGTGAGCTGATGATTGGGTCTCGTCTTGTGTCATGTCCTGTCCATTTACATCTCGTATGTTAAACCGTATACAGCCGGCTTAGAAACCCCTGGAAGAGCTGAGAAAGGTTCTATCTTCTCCATAGTGTGGGAGGAAAGGTTTTGACGTGTGTCTGACGCAGCGATCAGCAGCGTTCATGTCACCTCAGGTGGCAAAGCAGCTTGTTTGGCCATAATTACAAAAGCGGTTTAGCCCACAAGGGAGAAAAATTACAACTAGAAAAAAATAAAGAATGTACCTAGAACATTGGCTTGTTGTTTTATAAGTCGAGCTGACCTTTTAAAGTAGATGACATAGTGAATTTGTGTGTGTAGGGGTGTGTTTGTGTGTCTGTTAGTTAATAGTGCAGCTTTTAAACAATTTAAATACACAAGGTTTTTATGTTTCAGAACCAGAGACAGAGACAGAAACTGAATCTGAAATCTCATTTACTTTTCCCTATAGTCTATTCTACAGTCATCAAAATCATTTTTGCATCTTCACTGATCGGTTCATCTAAGCAATTTGTATTCAAGTTTCTTATTTTAAATGCACTAATGTTTCTCCGGCATGAATGGTCATCATGAAAAGAAAGGAAAGATTTCCATACTACAAAATGACTACAGTATATAGTGTATCTACAGGGGTTTGAGGAAGATGTTTATCATTTCCACTATCTTCTGATCTGCTGATATTCTTGGCTGTTAAACGTCCGTCCTGCATTGTTTTGGAAAGAAACTCCTCACCAACTGGAGTTCCAACACATCACCATTTCTCACTTCACCCCACACTGTTCAGCCGTGGAAAATGTTGGAGAGATGAACCAAATACCTCCGTAGGAGGCTGGAAGTTTTAAAGTTTGATTACAGATGTTTTAATGTGGTAAAACAAACTCATCGGACCAAATATGTTCTTAATAACGTCTTTCAGTCTAAAGTCAGAGCCAGTGTGTGCTTCTTTCATCCTACGAGGTACTAGACATATTCTTAGATGCATCGCGATTCCCTCAATTCTCTCTAGAACGAGTCGATGCTTGAATCCGATGAGTTAAACGATTATTAAAAATTTAAATTTTTGTTTTTTTAATGTGTTGATTTTTATTCGAAAGTTACTGTCTCCGGACAAATCAGAAAGCAGAGTGACTGAAAGAGGACAGGGTAATGGAAAACAACTTAGAGTTCAGGCAAGAGTGCAGAAAAACACAAAAATGGCCAAAAGGGAGGGGAAAAAAAAAGTTTTGTGTATATAGACATGATCTAATAAGATGTATATGAAATAATTAGGCAAAACACATAGAGGCTGTTGATCTCCTTTATCACATTACATGTGACCACCTCATGTTTCATGTTCTCCACCTTTGAACATGACGGAGCCTCTGACACTGAGAGAGAAGGTGACTCAGCATCTTTAAGGCTTAAGCATGGGATGACTACAAAATGAAAACCTCAGTAGACAAAACATTTCATTAGGAATATTTCAAAATCTAACAAACATGGATTTATATTTTTTGAAATCACATGGAAACTTTGGATCAGGGAGGCTCCAAAATCATGGTAGCAGCGGTCGCCATGGTCCCGCTACACGTTCTGCGATGCCCTGCTACGTCCTGCTACGTCCTGCTACGTCCTGCTACGTCCTGCTACGTCCTGCTACGTCCTGCTGGGCCTAGTAATGCCCACAGTGCCCTGCTTTGTCATCAACTACTACAAAGAACTACTACAAACTACTATTTTTTTGTGACTGTTATTGCTCTTCATTCTGACCCCAACCGGTCGTCAGACACCGCCTACCAAGAGACTAGGTCTGGGCCTGGGTCTGGTCCTGGGTCTGGGCCTGGGCCTGGGTCTGGGCCTGGGTCTGGGTCTGGGTCTGGTTCTGGGTCAGTCCCAGGTTTCTTCCTAAAAGGAAGTTTTTCCTCACCACTGTGGCACTGTTGCTTGCTCTTGAGGAAACTACTAGACCTGTTGGGTCCTTGTAAATTCTGGAGTGTGGTCTAGACCTGCTCTATCTGTAAAGTGTCTCAAGATAACTCTTGTTATGAATTGATACTATAAATAAAATGTAATTGAAATGTACATAAAAACATTGTTACATCCAGATGCATAAATCAGACCGAATCATGAGGTGTCCAGAGATTCCCTCCTCTACTAGACATCGAAATGTTCCCAAACTAATGGTTTACTTTAAAATGTACTGTACGTGCATCAAAGAGGGATTTCTTAAAACGTGAACCTATTTTCATTCAGCTTCAGCTTTCAAGCAGCATGGCAGCACTGTTCATGTTTTTTGGGACCGTGTCTGAAGTACACGCATCGTTCGGGAGACTCTGTGTCGAGTAAAAGGCTGAATTGTGTTTAATCCTTGTGTTTTCTTCATTCAACACTTTTGACGCTTTTCATCAAGGTTTTTAACTTTTTCTCATGTTTTTTTTTGTTTTTTTTTTTC
>NC_045750.1:2341045-2341232 GCF_008692095.1 Etheostoma spectabile | reverse complement strand
CAACGCATTTGATGCTTTTTTCAATGTTTGTCATTTTTTGGACGTTTTAACACATTACAGGAAATTATACCAAATGTTTGAGTTAGAAAAGCAGAAATTAGGAATTATTTACACTAAAATTTAAGGAATGTACTGTATGTTGATTGATAATCACAGACTATGGAATATGTCAACTTTTACTCAATAC
>NC_045750.1:2334337-2341035 GCF_008692095.1 Etheostoma spectabile | reverse complement strand
ACACTTCAATTTCTTTTCAAATGCTATAAAATTGAATAAGACCCAAAATTAGTGAAAGTAGAGATTTGTACGTGGCAAAGAGCGTTGTGTGGAATCAATCATGTTATTTTGGGGAATTAAGAAGAACATTGATATAGGACAACGGGTCAATTTGACCTTAGGTACCGAGATACTGATTCCTGCTTCTTACGTGCAGACGCTTTGCTGCTTGCTCCTGCTTTCGCTTGCATATTTTTGCTGATATTTTTGCTGATAATCGTGCTTTTCTTGAGAAACTATGAGCAGCGGCTCTTGGACACTTCAAAAACACCGGACTATACATTTTTTGTAGACATAGTAGGCTATTGCCATATTTTAAAATTTTCTGCGTGAGCGTGGCCTACCAATAGCCAAGCCTGTCTACAGTGATTGTAGCTAAAGCTAATTAGCAGCAAGATGCTCCTTTCTCCGTAGAAGACTACTACAAACTCCCTTCAGAAGATTGCACTTCGAAACCAAGGTTGACTTCTAGAAGTGAACGTGGAAGTTAACGGATCTTGTGGAAGACACCAATTTACCATGGACCCATAACATGGACAGAAGTATGCTAACACACGGCTAATTAGCACCAACAAGACTACAAAGAAACAGGAGGGTGGAACTGGTAATAAATCAACAAGTGGCGGTCCTCCCTGGAACTCGTCTGGTGCGAAGCCTAAGGAAATCATTTTCCTGGGAAATGGGAGGACGAATAACGGGCGGGCACAGCGCCCTGAGGTTGTGATATGACACGGCTGGCTGCATTATCCATCTGGGCAGAGCGCCTCTTCAACCCACTGTACTAGTAGGATAACAGCCGTGTGACAGCTGCAAAAGGGAAAATAAGCAACAAAATGCCCCCCCAACAACCTGGGGTGCAACTGGATAACCGATTTGCTCCTCTGCTGCAAGAGAGCTGGACAGACATCTGATGACCGGACTGCGTTATCACCACACACAGCAGGGTAAGGACCTGAGAGCAATTCAAAAAGTAAAAGCTAACAACTGGGCCTCAAACCTGATTGGGTGACTGCTGTAAAAGATTTAAAAAAACAGTAAAAACACCAAAATACTATGTTTTCCCAAAGACATGGTGTCTGACTTGACCCCCAAAAATCCCAGATATGTGGGCAGCACACCAACTGTGAAGAACATTATCTATGATAGGGTCAAATATGGTTGTAAAGCAACAGTCTGAATTGCTGGAAACTGGACTTTAGGGACTGCTTGACACAGTCACCCCCCTAAGCGCAATGTGTTATCAGTGGTCCTATACCGTCAGTCAGAAGAGGGATGAGAGATTCAGCAGACTGTTGGGACTAAAAAATGGCTTTCAACTGAATGTACCGTCCACTCTCTGAAGTTCATTGACAATTAAAACATTTTTGGGAGCGCAGACTTTTTAAAGCAGATAGACTTTCCTTAACAAGCAGGAGTAAAGCTGTTCACCTCTAATCTGCTTACTTTCGCGCTACACATCTGCTCCTCTGCCAAGGTCACAAAACAAAGGAAGACACAAACAAGTGCGGCAGTGATCCAGCACAGCCCACGCCGTCAAAGACTTGACCATGGGAGCCAGAGAGCAGAGACACGAAACCTCCACTCCCTCTTCACCCGTCCAGCACCCCTCAACCTTCCCAACCCCGAACCTTCTGAGGATTCATCGCTGTCTCTACTGATGTCTCCACACACCCTTTCCCTTATTTCCCCCATCAATATGCCCTTCCTACCCCCATGGCTCAACCCGGGCAAAAGTAAAAAGCCAAGCACCACTACCAGGATGTCAGAAAACTCCTTCCCCCAGAACTGATAAGGACGCTTGTGTGCAAAATTGGCAAGCACTATCTGATATGTGCCGGGCCTTGGCTGCAGGACTGTGATAATAAGACTCTTTTCAAGACAAGCCCGGGCCCTGTGGATTCAATCTTCCTCAATTTCTGTTGTGATAGGTAATAGGAAAAGAATGGTGAAAAGCACTTAACTGAAACTTAGCAAATTAGCATCCATTCCTCGTCAGCTACAGCCTGTCCCAAAAAATGAAAACACACTAAACATAGCCTTACTAAACGTCAGGTCTTTGGCAGGAAAATCATTTTTAATCAATGATTTATTACTAAGCACAATCTAGATTTTAGTTTTTAACTGAACCTGGTTAGCCATAAATAACAGCGCGCTGTTCTCATCGAGTCAGCTCCCCTAAATTAGTTTTGAGTGGAATAGAGTGATAAGAAAGGAGGTGGAGTCGCCATTTTGTTTAATGACTCATTCCACTGTACGCAAATATGTTATGGAAATTTTGTTTTCTTTGAATATGTTGCTCTTCAATTAAGATCTCTCCCCTCAAGCGATGTTCTAAATCTACAGGCCACCTAAAATTGTGCAACCTTCATTGATGACTCATGAACTGCTGTCTATTACGCATTAACTTTGATTGTGTAATCATTGCGGGTGATTTAACATTCATGTGAAGCCCCCAGGACAGGGGGACCAAAGAGCTGTGTTGTGTTTTTGAGAACTATGGACTGACTCAGCATGTGACGGAGCCCCACCCACAATAAGGGGCACACCTGGACTTGATGTTCTCCAAAGGTCTGAACATTTCCAAGGTTGGGTGACTGACGTTGCTCTCTCAGACATTCCTGTTTTCTTTAACGGCACTATCTCTGTGCCAAAAGGTCCAAACAAAGATAATCAGAAACGGTATATACTGAAACACACAGTGACACATTATACAGTTTTCTCCTCCACACCAGCCCTCTCTGGGCTATCAGTCAGTGAGCTTGTAGATAATTTCAAGTGTAAATTACAAATGTTATTGATGCCATTGCCCACTAAGGTCCAAAGTTGTATTGGTAAGAAAAAAGATCTCCATGGGAAATGTCCTATGGTGAGAACAGAAAAAAGAGAGTGTAGGAAAGCTGAACGAGGTGGCGAAAAACAATCTCCTGGTCCATTATAACTCCTATAAAGAGAGACTTCGCATTTATATTTGGAAACTGAGGAATGCAAAAGGTCCTTTTTCTTGATATTATCTCTAGAAACAATAATATTCCCGTGCTTTGTTTGCTACTGTGATAGGTTAACAAACCCCCAGTACCAGTAGCATCGAACTTTTATCTACCAAGGCCTGCAATGACTTTGCCTCTTCTTCAAAGACAAAAAAAAATCAAAGATTAGACAAAACAGTCAGTGCCTCCATATCAAGTCAGGATATGTGTTGTCACAGTGTTCAAGCAAAATAGTTCCAATATGCAGAATTTCACACGATCAACCATACAAATGGAGGACATATTAACATCTGAAACCTCGACCTGTGTCTTGATGTTCTACCAACGGGACTTTTCAAAAATGTTTCCAATTGTTGATTCTGTCTTCTACAGATTGGAACACATCTTTCTTTCAGGTATCTTTCCACAGGCCCTGAAAACTGCAGTAATCAAGCCACTCTTAAAAAAGAAACACCTAGACAAGTCACTATATGAGCAATATAGGCCATATCAAACCTTCGTTTTAAGTAAAATCATTGAAAAGTAGTCTCAACAACTCAACCATTTCTTGTATAAGCAACAGTTTTGATACCTTTCAGTCGGGTTTCCGACCACACACAGCACTGAAACGGCTCTTGTCAAAGGCTTAATGACATCCACCTTAACACAGATAATGGCAAAATTTCAATCTTAGTATACTTGATCTCAGTGCTATTGACACGGTCGACCACGACATACTACTAGACCGATTGGAAAACTGCGTTGGCCTTTCTGGCTCAGTACTAAACTGGGTTGAATCCTACCTAAGAAGAAAGGGATTACTTTGTGCTATAGGTAATTATGCATTGAGCGTACAAATATGAAGTGCGGAGTTCCGCAAGGCTCCACTGGGGCCTCTTCTGTTTAAAACTACATGCTTCCACTGGCTCAGATTATGGAGAAAACAAAAATAAGTTACCATAGTTATGCGGAAGACACACAAATTTACATAACCTATAGCAGCGGGGACTAAGTCCAATACAAAAAAATGCATAAGTGCACGAACAAAATTAACGGCTGGATGTGCCAGAACTTTCTGAAATTAAATGAAGGAAAAACTGAGGTGGTTGTTTTTGGAGCAAGAGAGGAACGATTAAAGTCTGGTCAGCTTCAAACAACAATGTAAAACAACAGACAAAGCCAGAAATCTGGGTGTAGTCATGGACTCAGACCTGAACTTTAACAGCCACATTAGACAATTACAAAGCAGCCTACTATCACCTTAAGAATATATCAAGGGTTAAAGGACTATGTGTCAACAGGATTTGGAAAAACTTGTCCATGCCTTTATCTTCAGTAGACTTGACTACTGTAACGGGGTTACAGGTCTCCCTAAAAAATCAATCAGACAGCTGCAGCTGATTCAGAACGCTGTGCGTCGAGTCCTCACTAAGACCAAGAGACTGGTCACATACTCCAGTTCTGAGTCTTTACACTGGCTTTCTGTGTCTAAAGAATTGATTTCAAAGTACTCTTGCTAGTTTATAATCACTTAACGGTTTAGGTCCAAAATATATTGCTGATCTGCTACTACACTAGAACCACACAGACCTCAGGTCATCCGGGACAGGTCTGCTTTCTGTCCCCAGAGTCAGAACTAAACAGGTGAAGCAGCTTTCAGTTTCTTGCTCCTCATATCTGGAATAAATCCCAGAAACCTGTAGATAAGCTGCTACTCTCGTTCTTTAAATAAGGCTGAAGACCTTTCTATTTGATGCTGCTTTCTTTAAATGACTAATCTTCTTTAAATTCTTATGCTTGCACTGTAAATTTATTCTTGTGTTTTATGTTCTCTTTGTTTTTAACTGTCTATTCAGGTGTTTACCGGTTTTAATGCTTGTGATTTTAACTGTTTTACTTGTGTTTTATCTGTTAAACTGATTTTGTGTAAAGCACTTTGAATTGCCTTGTGCTGAAATGTGCTATACAAATAAGCTGCCTTGCCTTGCCTTGCCTTGCCTTGCCTAGACAACAAAAAATGGCTACGGATTTGCTTTTTTTACCTTTTCACTGAATAGGTAGTTAGATTCCATCCCTCTTAACTCGCCTGTCATTAAAATATACATTTAAAAGTTCATTACTATGAGGCTTATGAATGTAATTGTTGCAGCTGAGTGATTGTGAAAAGGCCAGATTGACTGTCCCTGTGCTTTCCAACTTCTCTCAGACATTGGAACTTTACTTTTGTGCAAAATAGATTTAAAAGTGATGATCTGGATAAAATATCTTTTTTTTTTTTTTTTTTTTTTATAAACCTCTTTGTTCACAGGACTACACAGATGCCCTGATCTCGAATTACTACGTAAGTTTTGACATTTGTTTGTACAGTAAATAGCGATCTGTTTTGGTACGAGGAGCCTATTGATTGAAATCCATTTCCAGATGCTAGTCTGACCCCTGAGTGTTTGATCTGTTTGTGTTGCAGCTGTGGCCCCCGGTCCAGATCGCCAATTTCTACTTCATTCCTCTCCACCACAGGTACGAGTTTATGGATCACTGACAGACAATCACATGTGACTTTTAGGTAAAGTGCAATGAATGATAATCTAAATTGGTTGTCCTCCTACACTAACAAAGTCTTATATTGGATCAAAGCTTTTTTGGGGGGAGGGGGGGGGCTAATAAAGCCAGTTTTTAAATGTTTTTGTTGGTGCTTGTTTATCTGAAGGCAATTTTCTTAACCCTTGCATTGTCTTAACTTTCAGGCCCCTCTTGTATCCCTTTGGGTCAAACTGACCCGGGATTTATTTGGGGTTTAAAAGCAATTCTGGATTAAAATTTTACTCCATAATCTGTTAACAAATATTGTCTTTATCTCAATTTCAAACAATTGAGATAACATATATGATTCGGGAATGCATCAGTCTCTAATAGCACACAATTAAACATGGAAGTGGGGTTAGTTTTTTGTCATAAGGTTATAATTCATGTTGAAAATCCACTATGTGATCATTCTTGTCTTGGAAAAGTGGTCATATATACAATAATGTTCTGAATTGAGTCAGGAATACATGTTTATCATATCATCATATCATAAATGTAACTTGTTCCATTTTTCTTCTTCTAAAAATTTGAAATGGGTCAATTTGACCCAAATACCATCCAAGGGTTAAACCATGTTTCAGGGGGCCGGTCAGGGGATCTGAGAAGTCCGATTCTACATTTCTTTAACTTAAGAAGTTTACATTTTACTTGCGGGTGCTGTGTTGCGTAAATTGGCACCAGCTGTGCGTAAACATGAGAACAAACAACGTGTGTGTGTGCGCGCGCTAGAGTGAGGGAAAATTGAGAGAGTGACGGCAATTTAGCTTTGGCGCGAGTACATACTCTAGTCATAATGAGAATAACAAAGCGTCTCCCCTGTTTTTTCTGACCAAGGCGGGGAATCTTTTGCAGGAAAAGTTAACCCCTCCTTGATGTCATGTTGTTAATGGAGGTGAATCGGGGCGGTGCTAACGTCCAGGTTGGCCAATAAATATAGGTCATCCCCGCAGCGCTGCTCAGCACTACCGCATCAAATTAAACCCGTAACATGTCCTCCTGCTTGCAGGTTGGCGTTCGTCCAGATCGTTGCTGTTGCGTGGAACTCCTACCTGACCTGGAAGGCCAATAAGATGTGACCAATGATCACAAGTCCTTCCTGTGATGATGATG
>NC_045750.1:2332885-2334327 GCF_008692095.1 Etheostoma spectabile | reverse complement strand
TGATGATGATAATTTTACACTCATTTGTAGTGTGTGTGTGTGTGTGACATGGGCCGTTCTGGTCTAACATACTTCTTCTGATATTTCCAATGTGTAAAACTGTGACTGACTCATTTATAAAGGTCGGGAGAAAGTGCTCGTCTACTCTGAATGACAAATTCACACTTGAAAGTCAAACTTGCGTTTACATAAATGTCTTTGAAAGTTTGTTATTTATGGAAATGAGATTTGGCAGTGATGCCGCAGTGTAGCAACACACACACACACACACACACACACACACACACTCACACACACACATATTACATTAACACCAACTAGTTGCGAAGGAAACTTTTCAAATCCATTTTATTGTTAGTCATCATAATTGTGTTAAAGGAAATTATATTATAGATTAATAGAAGTAATAATATTATGTAAAGAAGGAAGTCTCTTCATACTCTTGATTTTCATCTTATTTGTTTCTTTTAGCACAGATTTTCAAAATGCTCCACAATATGTAATGATGTATTGTAATATACATATTTTATCTTCACCTGCCTCACCTATGTGTTTCTACCACTACTATCCATTGCAGAATGCAGTGCATTCTGGTCTATTGAGGCATCTGGCTGAAGTAACCTGATGTTAAAATAATAGTTTGACATTTTTGGAAATACACTTCTTCACTTTCTTGCTGAGTGAGAGGGTACCACTCTCATGTCTGTACAGTAAATGAAGAACCTCCAGCTAGCCACTGCTTAGCTTAGCACAAGGACATTAGAGATTAACAGCTAGCCGCTGCTTAGCTTAGCACAAGGACAATAGAGATAAACAGCTAGCCTGTCTCTGTCTGAAGGTAACATTCTGTATACCAGCACATCTAAAGCTCACGGATTAATATGTCGTATCACGTTTGTTCAATCTGTACATAAGCCGAAGTGTAATGTTAAAATTGTGAAAAAGTGAAAATGTTGTTGTTTTAACTTAAGCTGATTTTATTAGCTTTGGATGGAGCCAGGCTAGCTGTTTACCCCTGTTTTAGTCTTTGTGCTAAACTAAGTAAACTGGCTGCTGAATCTAGCTTTTTATTAACCGTACAGACCTGAAAGTCGGCTCAGTGTCGTCTTACTCCCAGCAAAAAATCAAGGTTATTTCCCAAAATGTCAAACTATTCCCTTAATCGGTCAGTGTCATTGAAATTTTTTTTGTTGAACTGCCTTGTATTAAACAACAAAACAGACTCTTGATTCCATCGGTGCATCGACAACCGCTGCTAAAGTGTATATTGTTCCTTTATTACTCAATGTACATAGGATCTTTATACTCATAATGTGCACATTTTTAATAACCACAGGCCACCTGTGGCATGTAAACTATTAAAAGTTTGACATGGGGTGATGTCAATGGTGTTTTTGACCTCGCTAGCTTTTGTGGCCAAGTTATCTTTGGCGGGGGGGGGG
>NC_045750.1:2327684-2332875 GCF_008692095.1 Etheostoma spectabile | reverse complement strand
GGGGGGGGGGGGGGTTGTTTGGAGGATGCTGAGCTGAGCTGTCAACCATATTAACTGCACACATTTCCCCCTCCCAAACTTACTCGGGCTATATCAGGCAAAAGCAAGCGGAAAACTTCTGACGAATCCATTGAATATCCGCCAAATAGCCTCTTCTCTATTGCTCGGGGGGGGGGGAATGTGAGCCCTCTCCCCAGAGAGCTGGGATCAATTTTGGATTCGGCACCAAGGCACACTGTGTTTTCAAATGAACCGAGGTAATTAGATGAAGATACAGTACATGGTCTTCATAGCACTCTCCTCTGAATGAGGCGAGTGATTCAGATGTTCATGTTAAAGTCAGTACAGGTTAACGCTCATATTTCCAGTGAGGAAATGACAATTTACAATTTTCCTTTTAAAGCCCCTGAAACACTTTTTTTCCCCAACTGAGCCTTGTCAACTTCAACTCTCATGTGAAACAATTAAAGTTTTAAATGTGGCAGAAAATGTTTCTACCGCATCAGTTTCTTCAGGGCATTTATATAACAGTTGGTTCATATACTGTATAAGTGGATGGGCGTGTTGCCTACGTCTTTGAGGATAATATATTCCTGGTGTAGTTGAGATCTGTGTAAAAGGACACAGATTCTGATAATAAAATGTCAATAAGAGAATGTACAGAATGATTATCTCTCCCTGATATGTGGCGTCCTGGGATGTACAGTTAGTCCGGCTGTCACCAGACCAAGCTGCAGACGTGGAGCTGCAGCGCGACATCAGATCGACTGAGTTTCCCCAGTCTAATGTCTAGTTGGATTAATTGTTTTGGGGCCTGAATACGTGTAAAGACTTCAGAAACTTTAAGAAAGTCTTGTCTAATCAACATGTAAATATATATCCTATCATGTGTGTTACATGTCTGACAAGTTCCAGTAAGTTCAGCACCATGGACAGCTCCAATAAGAACTCACTCTGGATTTAAAGGGGTTTTTCATCGTTATGTTCACAGCAGTGTTTCAAAAGATTTAATTGGATGGCTGTTGAAATGATAACATCTTAACTTGCCGTAAAGGGCATCTCCTCAATAATGAAGTGTTAAATTAACTCATGGTTGTGAAAAGAAATGTATTTTCCTAGCCTGACGTCGTCATACTCAGATTCTATTCAGAATATGAGTCTGATATTGATCTACTGGGCTGTGATTATGTGATTATGATATTAGTTTCAACCCAACCAGGAAAGAAAATTCCTCTGCACTCAATTGGCTAGACCTACAACCAATCAGAGCAGCGGAGTATGTGACGTACAGTATGTATCATACAGTATGTTGAACTTTTACCAAATCCTGTAGTACAGGGTAATCCTAACTCCCTGACCTTAAATGTTGTGGGTGGGGCTAAATTCGGCTGGCATCCGGGCTTCCAAGCAGTACTTTTAATACTTAATTTGCCAGTTTAATTTACCAATAAGTAAAATTTAAAAATGATCCGTGTGTCACAGACTCCAGATCTGTCACGTGTAAAAGGTGGGATTAAATTCTGTTTAATTAAATTCAAAATACCTTATCAGTCTTTTCAAGGGGCAATTTGATGCAAGTTTACAAACACAAACAATGAATTCTCTTCTTTTTTCACTGTAGAAAGCTGCTGCTGCTGTAATAAGGGAATTTCCCCATTGTGGGATGAATAAAGTCTTAACTAATCTAAGCTTATTCATAAAAAAACTATAATGTAAGAAAACCTTTGAAAAACAGCAGTTAATTCGCAGGTCATCACCAAATACATTTAATTGATCTCCTAAGAGTTGAAGCTTTCTCAAGAAACTCTCAACCTCAGACCCCCCCACCGCCACCCCACACACATTCATTCATACACACACACACACACACACACACACACACACACACACACACACACACACACACACACACACCTCATATCCTCCTTAATGTCCCCCCTAGAAAGGAAATAAACCCGTAAGACACGTACCCCTTATTTCCTGTCCCTGACCGCATCCCCAGCTGTCCCCCAGGACTACATTGCCCTGTTGTCTCGAGAGTTGTCCAGTTTCCAAACCGGTCTCTGTGTTTGCATTGACGTCAACCGAGCGGGCTGGATGTATAAAACCCTCCGTCCTCACAGGGACCGCTCAGACTCGGCTCCGACCTGAGATCCACCGCCGACCGCAAAGTTCAGCTGCAGCCTCTGGAGACACTAAAGTGAGTACCGCAGCTTTCAGTTACTGTGTTTTATTCTTCAGAGTAAAGTTTTGGTGAATTGGCCGTTTTTGTGAAAGTGAGAATATGGTGAAATAACAGTGCAGCAGATCATCTTCAGACATAATTCTCTTGTACTTATGTGCAGTATAGGCTACTAAACTCAGCTCATGTAATGTAGATGACACCTTTTGTCCTTTTTAGTTCAGAATATGTTCTTATTTGCTTCATTTTCTTTAAAGGAAGTGTCTGTGTGATTGACATAAAATGGAAATACTGTAAGATAAGATATAGTCTCCATGACACCAGGGCTAATGTTACATTTACCAGATTTAGTGACGGACTACTGTGGTAAAAAATAACCTTCAATACAAATACATTCAACTGTTACTTCTTTTCTCACAGGCTTTCTATCTGGTCACATTAAGCCGGATGCTTTTATTTACAGTCATTTAGGCCTGTGCATGATTCAAACTCTACATTTGCCACAAAGAGTTTTCTGAAAAGCTGCCAAACAATATTTGTTCTTTACTGTGAGTTTGATTGGCAGCTTCATGTTCTGATGATTATGTGATGTACTGTCATCTTCATGAATCTCTCTCTGACTGCAGGACATGAAGCCAGTCCCCCTGCTCCTTCTCCTCTCCTCGGTCCTCCTCTCGTCACACCTCCGCCCCGCCGCGGGTAGACCGCGCCACCTCCCCGGCTGGCTGGACGGCGGCGGCCGCCTCCAGACGCAGCCACTGGACCATGTGCTCCTCAGAGCGGCCGCCGCCGGGGACGGCCCCGCGGCGGATCTACTGGGCGACAGCATCCTGAAGTTTCTCCAAAAGAGAAACCTGAACCCTCTGCGCCTGCTCCCGTCCAGAGAGGAGAGCGAGGAGGACGAGGCGGTGAGGACGGCGGCGCAGCAGCTGTGGAAACGCCACGAAGAGCCGCCGCTGTCCATCGACCTCACCTTCCACCTGCTGAGGAATATGATCCAGATGGCCAAGATAGAGAGCCAGAGGGAGCAGGCGCAGCTCAACCGCAAGGTTCTCGACGAGGTCGGGAAGTAGAACTCTGTTTTTCCGTTTTGAATTGCCTCGTTAAAACAGCCAAAGCGCTGTCTAAGTATTTAAGACCTCTGACATTAGTCGTTGTTTGTTCTCATGTTTACGCACAGCTGGTGCCAATTTACGCAACACTGCAAAATTCAAACTTCTTAAGTTAAAGAAATATAGAGTCGGACTTGTCAGACCCCCTGACCTCTTCACCGGCCCCTGGCTCCTTACACACACACACACACACACACACACACACACACACACACACACACTCTTCACTCGCATCTCCTCGCTCTCTCTCTCTCTCTCTCTCTCCTCTCTCCTTCTCTCTCTCTCCCTCTCTCTCTCTCCCTCCTCTCCTCTCTCTCTCTCCTCTCTCATCTCCTCTCTCTCTCTCTCTCTTCTCTCTCACTCCTCCGTCCACGGGACTTTTGGAAGGAAACCACTTATGTATCATTTCATGACTTGACATTTGGAATTGAGCAGCGTTGTCATTTGACATTGATCTTTATGATCAAATGTTCTGATGCTTGAAATGAAAATAACAGATTACAATGGGACTGACCTAAATATTTACAGTTGGATCTTGTCAGTAATTTGGATGACTTAAATGTTAATGTATGGACAGCTGTAATGAGAATCATGACATCACCTTTACAGGCTCCTTGTTGGCCCCTGCAGCTAAATAAGTCTAATGTGAGGTGCATGATGGGTGAATTGTTGCTGTGTAGATATGAGAAATCTCTTCATGTAATATCCTAAAATGAGTAAATCTTTAGTTGTTATAATTTACTATGAGTGTGGTTCAAACTTCTCCATATTTCTAACAGAATGTAGTGGTAAATTAAATCAGTGGTAATCTCTGGCCTTAATCTTATGATCCCAATCTGGTGAATAAACACCAAAATAAAAGTTTTTTTCTTTGTATAACCTACTTCAGGATGATCCTTCAAATGGACAATACTCTTAGGATTTAAGTTAGACTAAAAAGATAATAAGCAATTTGATTAGTTCATGTAAACTATAATATTAAACGGCTGATTAAAGCACCAAGCTTTTATGCTGCAAAAAATAAAACCGTATAAAGGTTTTTTGTACTATACTGTACATATCTGGCTAAATAAAGGTGGTATTCAGCCTATTGAAGGGAGTGGGACGACTCAAATATAATAAGCTCAAAAGGAATGGTTAAAATGAAGAATAGACCCCTATAGATCTACACCATATGACTCTTAAAAACCCCGCACCATGGACATCAAACTCTCCTTTGTGTTTTTGTTCTTTTAATCCCACTCTGATTGTTTGAAGTTAATGAAATGGCGTCTTTCAGAATGGATCTGAGGTGGAAGGAAAGATAAAACACACTTAATGTTGATTTGTTTTCCATCTTCAACCGTCAGCTCTCAGCTTCCTTTCATCCTCTTTTCCCTTCAGTAGAGAGGGAGCGCTGTATCACCTGTACTGTATCACCTGCCCTGTATCACCTGCCCTGTATCACCTGTACTGGTATCACTGTGTATCACTGCACCTGTATCACCTGTACTGTATCCGCCTGTACTGTAGCCTGCCTGTATCACCTGTACGTATCACCTGGCCTGGTAATCACCTGTACTGTATCAAACTGACGTGGATCACCTGTACTGTATCACCTGTACTGTATCACCTGTACTGTATCACCTGCCCTGTATCACCTGCCTGTATCACCTGTACTGTATCACCTGCCCTGTATCACCTGTACTGTATCACCTGCCCTGTATCACCTGTAGCATGCTAACCTGCTTACAACAACAACAACAACAACAACAAAAAAGACAAAACAAAGCTTTATTTTACCATTAATGTCTGACACTGATTCCATTGTTTTAGCAAAAGAAAAAAAAAGTTTTTGCCATTTATATTTTGTAATAAAAAAGTTTGAAGTAAAACATCGTTTGATTCTGTTATTGTG
>NC_045750.1:2294770-2327674 GCF_008692095.1 Etheostoma spectabile | reverse complement strand
ATGTGTATAAATCGGTTGTAAAATGCAACTTTTGTGAGTGATGTATGGTTTGAATGTCATCCAGCGTCTTTACTTTAAAATTACTGAACAGATTAATGTTCCTCAAAGAATAAACTTTTTTAATTTTAGACATACTCCATGAGCTCTCCTCTTGCACCCCCCTCAGGGTAATTTCCATAATTTTTTTCTTTTATTCTCCTACGGAGATTAACCTTTTTGATATACTAGTCTTTTGGAGCATTTTCTGCCATTTTATATGTACATCCTGTCTGTGATGACCTGTAACATATGACCCCAGTCAGACTCAAACTGTTGAATTTGCCTTGGTCATCTTCTTAAACTCCGACGCCCCCTGAACGCCCCGACCCTTTTGATTTTAATGCCCTTTTATGCACTTTCCTCCAACGCCATGCACAGGACAAACCATATATTTACATTACGTTATTATTGCCAGTTTGAGACAAATGCATTTGCTTCTTTTCTTTATCATAAGACCTAAAAACTATTTTAACCCACAAATTCAACAGAGGACTGGGCTGACTTAATGTGGCGTTTAATTTGATAATCCATTCATTTTTATTTTAGCTATTTAGTGTGTGATACAGAATAGAAATTAAATAAAACTGAACTGCTTAATTACACAACTTGCTGAACAGTAGAACATTTACTAAAAAGCTATTAACTAAGATGAATTAACTGTATAGGCTACAATCTGTTATCACATTCAACTGTTGGGTGAACGTTATCATTGCGACATGAGTTTTTTTTTGAAGATCCATTGTTGTTAAAGGCTCAGACATGATGGAAGTTACTGTCCAAGTTGTTGAAAGAGATGAAATCGAGGGAGAAGAAACAAACACAGAAGTTAAAATGGCCTCGGAGTTCTTTGTTTCTCTGACTCAGTCTAAACTGTGGGTGTGTTGGTGATTCTTCGGCCTTATCACCATCTGTTTGTATCATCTTCCTCGTGCTTTACAAATGCCACATCACTCTGGAGATGCAAAGCAATGGTAAACATGTTTGTCACCACACCGGTGCTTTAAACTCGGTTAAACTGCATAACTCAGAACGTTGGAACGCTTCCAAAGATTTAACCAGATGCTTAACCCTGGTGTTGTCAAATATGACCCGTTTCAAAGTGTATTATATCAGAAATATGGATTTCTTTCAACCAAATTGCCCAATAATAAAATGGATGATTCCATACAACAGTCTTCAGGTAAAATGAATGATTACTTTCATTGAATACTGTGGGAGTTTTATTGAATCTTATAGAATTTGAATTCTTTTTTTTTATGGTTTCAAAACAGGATCCGGACTAAACTTTGACATCCACCCATCTGAGATCCACTCAACATCCTCTGATCTTAACTGTTAATGAAAATAATTCATAATTTCTCCGTTTGTAACTAAAAACGTATGTCTAATTTGATATAAATGAGGTTTGCTGACCATGAATTCCATGAATAAGTGTAAAACCTGTTATTAAACCAGCTCAGGTTTTAAAATAAAGCGCCAAAAGCTGGAAAAAGTGACATATAAATCAGAAAAAGCGACAAAAACATCAGAATTTTTACCTGGAAGGACAATTTCATGGTTAACGGGAAGACAACACAAGGGTTAATCAAGTTCTGTACGCCTTGTAGCAAATTAGATTACTCAGTTACATTTCTATTGCATGAAAATGATTGTTTGAATGATGTTTATTTTCCAAAAATCCCGGGATCCAAAAGTCTTTCAGCTTGATTGACAGCATTAAGAAAATAATCAAGAATGTGCTCACAATGACAACGCTAACATGCTGATATTTAGCAGGTTAGCATGTTAGCATGCTGACATTTGGCGAATACAGTTGCTCTGAACAGATAGGGCTCGAGAGAATAATGTTGCAGGGATCTGGTCCAAAACCAAAGTACTGGAGCCATTTTAATGTAATGATAAATGTCAGGTCGGGGGATCACCAAAGACCAACGTTCTTACAATTCCTACTTCAGGGGAACAAGAATCATTATTGCAATCCATGTAATGTTGGAGAAATTTCACTCCACACCATGAATGTCAACCTCATGGTGGCGCTAGAGGAAAAGCCACAAGATCATTGGCGTCGTTAGGCTGCGTCATCGGGACCAGATGAATGTTTGGATCAAACTGAATGGCGATCCGTCCAATAGATGTTGAGATATTTCTGTCTGCAGGCAGGACTCATTTTTTGGGGGGACTATTTTCAGCAGCGGATTAATCCACATTTGGTCCTCTAGTGAGTGTTTATTGCAGCATTGCTCATACGTGTGTTTTTTTGGAAACTAGAGCTTTATGACTGGAATAAGATATATCCGGCTTTAGATACCCACACAATACTTTTTAGTCGGAACAATGAATTGTTGGTTTAGGTTGTTCCATGTTGACAACATGATAACCACAATCTGCACTAAGTGCCAACCTGATACAACTAGGTTCTTTACATGTTAATACTATTTACGGTTTGCACATTTTTGTTTTCCCATCCTGTATATATTCAAATATGTGTATTATTTATAATTTTCCATCTTATTATTTTAGTATGGTTGTAGGTCCATGATTTGTATCCTAGTTATTTCTTTACACATACTTCTGACGATGTTCGGTTGTAACACATTTCCCATTTTTAGATCAATACTATCGGTCGTCTATCCTGTCTATCTATCTATCTATCTACTCTATCTAGCTATCTATCTACAGAGTAACACCCAACCTTAACAAAACCTTAGCACAGGTGGCTATAGAACATGTTCATGTGGGTTATCTTGAAGGTTTGTGTTGTTGTGTATTTACATACAATCTGAAGAAGCCTTTAGAAAGTATTGTGACAGAAAAGCTATATAAGGGCTTTAAATCTGAAGGAAAAGACCAACGTGAACAAAGTCTTTTCCCTCCCACAGCACAGATTGCAGTGCTAAATCCACTGTACACATTTCCTGTGAGCTATACATAAAGAGATATATTTAAACACAATACACTGGATTTTTTTTTTTTTAATTTTTTTTTTTTCACTGAACAAAAGGCAACAATGTGGGAGGCTAGAATCTGTCCAAGTCAGTCTTCTGGGCCGCTGCAGGAGGAACCACAGACGGATAACGTACAGAAAGGTATGATTTCAATCAATCACTTAGGTGTTTGTTTTCAGATGGCTTCATCTTTTCATGTGGCTGAATTCACTCTTGTGGATTTTCTTGAGGATTATGGTAAACCTCTATTTAACCTCTATTTCCGTCTCTGTTTTAAATTTCCTCAGGACTGCGGCAAGGACCTCGAGGAAAGAACAAAAGACGAACACCATGAGATCAGTGGCATCTTCCCACGTCCAAACAATCACCAGTAACTCTCCAGCTGCTCGGCCTAATGTCACACAGGCGCAGCATGGAGGAGGACGCTGGTGGTGTTGCCGCCTTTGACTGAGTCAGCATGAAGACGCCGATGCTGCCGCCTTCCTGGGTGGATGAGGGGAATCCTCCGCTCTCTGCAGAGCTCTTTTTACGTAAGTGGTCTTGTTAGAGACAATCTCACACATCCCCTCTGTACGAGACACAGTGAGCTGCCGCTGACTTCAGACTGTGCACATTACAATTCATCAGCAGAACAACAGGAACATTTCTAAACAGGCTCTGACACATTGGAACCACTTCCGTTTAAGAGCTGTCAGATTTTTTTGCATTTTTGAAACTGGTTTGTCTGCAGGACTCTCCTTCTTTATATCATATGAGGCATTGTACGATGTTCAAGACATGAAGTGAACATTTAGGGTGCCATGTATTTATTTATTTATTAGAGCTGTAACAATACATAAATCTGGACACATATATGCATATATACTGTATATCTATAGTTCACGTTTATATTATTTACGTGACAACCATGTGCCATCGTTGTATTCGTTAATACATCTACATGTAGAAATTGGGTTTAGATATTTTCCTTCCCAGTCAAAGCATTTTATTGAGCCTGCTTTTTTGACTCTGCTGCCCAAACGACTCGCCGACGTGAATATATTTACAGAATATCACTTCAATGATCAACAGTGAGTGAAAATCGATGATGCATATAATTTTTAAGGTGCGCCTTTATTTTGAAATTCATATGGGCATCATCTCATTGATCATAGGCACCTGAATTTAATCAATTGAATATATTATTTTTATTATTATTAGTACTACCAAGGGGCCCTTTAAATAAGGTTTCAGGTTAACTGGAGAATCTTCTACAGAAAAGTAAGGAAATGTTTGATTTTATATAGTTGTAAAACTTCTGTCTCTGTTGTCTCTGGTGGTCTCTGGTGCATAATGTGAAGGGTCTCCATGACAACAGAACCGGCTCTACCTGATGATGCAAAAGAAATCTCCAGGAGAGGACAGTAAGTGGACTTTTACATTGTAAGGCTTTATTGGTCATTAATGTAGATTTTCTCACCAAAACAATGACATATCTATAATTCAGGACTAAATTAACAAAAAACTACAACTTATTAGTCCCAAAGAACTAAATATTATGAATTAAACTCTGTAGTCCAGTGTGTGTCGGTTACATGTATAAAACATAAAAACATTTAGCAAGAAGAGAGACGGGGCTCCAGGTTTGTCCTCTCCAGCTGATGACTGGAAGCTGAAGAACTGATGTGAGAAGTCGGACACTTTCTAAACCAAAATCAAACACACCCTAAAGCCCCGGCCATGCCAACCCCGATCAATTCATCAACACAGGTCAACAGGGAGGTTAAAGACAGAAACAAACACTTTGGATTCCCTTCTGTTATGTCTCTCAGAGAATATTAACTCATTATACTCAAATGTTTGACCTATAAAAACAAGTCAAACTCTGCACGTGAGTCATTGAAAACAAAAGCTGCCTCTGTTTCCGTCTTAAAATCTGGAGCAGAAGTCAAGTTCTGACTCGTTTCCATCTTCTTCAGGATCTTCTCCATTATCTCCCACACCTACACACACGCACACACACACACACACACACACACACACACACACACACACACACACACACACACACACACACACACACACACACACACACACACACACACACACACACACACACACACACACACACACACACACACACACACAAGCACAAACTTGTGTTTTACTTGAGATGACACTGCATTGACTCACCCTTACCTTAACCCATGCATACCTAGACTAAAAACCAAGTCTTAATCCTAAAATAAATTCCTAAATGTGTATTTTGGAGGTTTTTTCCACCAGTGGAGTACTTTTAATTTGAACACTTTATCTAAATGTTTTTCATTATGCTTCCATAATTTTCCCAGGTTAACATTGTTACTGCAGGAGTTTATACTTTGCGTAACGTGTGTGGTTCCACGGCTCGTACCGGAGCAGAAGTCGATGTTCCTCAGCATGTCAGCGAGGTCGTCGGTGTCGATGAAGAAATGGCTCATGTTCTCGTAACCGAGTTCTGGACGCTCCTGGTTCGAGGCCCTGGCCGTCGCTGCTATCCTGTCAACACAAACACCTTTCAATTGAATTGCCCTGTTGCTGAAATGTGCTATATTAATAAAGCTGCCTTGCCTTTTCTTGCCTTTCAAAATAAGACTCTGAGTTACTGGTTTGAGTTGAGGTACTGTTGATAAAGTGAATGATGTGTGTATCTCATGTGAAGGGCTCATCACATGAGTGGAAATTAATCTAAAAAAAATAAAATGCATGTCTCCTTCACAAATGATCACAAAATGATGCAAAAAATTAAAATGGCTTTATTTTGTACATAAATAGTTAGAATATTAATGTGTATGTAACTTTTCAGTGTTCTAGCGGCTGCTTTGGACAAAAGCATCAGTGTTTTTACCACACCTGCTGTACTCGAGGTCTTTTCTTTACAGAGCTGTACATAACCACTGTACATTACTGAGTTCTGAGGTCATATAGTCGTGATGAATGTTTTGCTTAAGTTACAGATGCATCGTTGCATTTAGAGTGTAGCACACTGTAACTTAGCCTAGTTTGGATGCTTTGTGAGCTTAGCTGAGTATCCCTTTAAGACCATTGTATGAAAAATGACAGCGCTTTAGAGACATTCAAAAGTTACATATAGGCACTTTAAGATAAAGCCGTCTAATCTGCAGCCTGTGTAGTATTGATACAAGTATTGATAAATATTAAAGCAGGCAAACATGCATTTCAAAGGTTATTGATGTGGATTTATAAGAACAACATTTTCTCGATCCATCAGCAAACCAAACACACACACACACACACACAAACACACACACACACACACACACACACACACACACACACACACACACACACACACAATCTACACTCTATCTCATCCCCATGTGGCCGGGTATCTCTTGGTTGAGCCATAAAATATATACGTCATATAGCTGATGACTGTTGACAACATAGCGCCATATCCAATCAGTGGTGGAAAGCAACAGAGTACATTGAGTACTGTATTTTAGTACAATTCTGAGGAACTTGTACTTCACTATTGAGTATTTCCATTTCCAGCAGCTTTTCTTTTAATGAGCACATTCTCCACATGCAGAATCCGAGCTTCACCACAAACAACACTCAACTTACTTCTCCAGGAGGACTTTGGCGTTCTGTGATAGAGGAGAAGACAGAAAGGAGAGAAGAGACTAAGTCAGTCACATTGTGTTTCAGTTGTCTGTGCCAACCATATCAGTCAGAAGTATTTTTCAGACATGTCACTGCATTTAATTAAAAACATGATAATAAGAAATACTGCCAGCTGCTGGAACGGCCTCATGGTCTGCCGCTGACTATCTCTCCTTTAACACCTGCTCTGGCAGAGGATGTGTCTGCTGAGCATAAAACAGAGACACCTGAGGCTCCACCTCTCTCACACACACACACACACACACACACATAACTAACACACACTTTCCTCAGTGAAGCAGATGTGTTGCATCAGCATGAGGATGCCCAATTTAACAACAACATGAGGGAGTTTTGACCCTTTAACGATCTTTTTCATTCGTTCAACCAACCCTCAAATTACATCAAACATACAGTTTATACCAAACATTTATATAATAAATTACCATAAGTTGTAGCCCTAATATATACTATATACTATATACATTAGGACTACAACTTGATGATGATTATTATGTTGAGTTACAAAATAAAACAGATGTTTCAGTTTAACTTCTCAATTTCAAAGGAGTCTGCTGTTGTAAACATGAGATTCAGAAGTCAGTGGTGTGTGTGTGTGTGTGTGTGTGTGCGTGTGTGTGTGTGTGTGTGTGTGTGTGTGTGTGTGTGTGTGCGCACACGTGCGTGTTTCCTTTATCAAAACATGTCTGTGCATGTGATCTATTGATTGATCGATACAGTACACAGGAGAGACTGAGCTGCTCTTCATTATCTCTGCAGCTGTATGAATTGATCACGTGTGTGTGGCAAGTGTGATGGTCTGAGTATTGAGGTTTGCAGGACCAGAGACCCTCAGAGTCCTCAGGGGATGGGGGGGGGGGGGGTTGTGGAAGCAGAGCGCCCAACATGGAGGCCTCCAGCTGGGCTTACTGCCCGTGTTTCCCTCCTCACCGGGCAGCTGTCCACTTAAAGCCCTTGATCATCAATAGCAGCCGCGGCCCGGGGACCACTGAGCATGGACCGTCTGGTCTCATGAAGCCTTTAACTGGGAAATATATCGATGCGTTAAAGGACAATTTGAAAGATGGAGGAATTTTGTTTGGAAGGTTTGGTGTATGGACGGGATTTTATTGATCATACAGTTAGATAAAATTGGGAAGAAGAATTCATAAAGCGGTGGTTCCCACGCTGAGGGTCGGGACCCCTAAAACTTTCCTCCAGTATTTGCTATTCATTTTTGATTTCTAATCTTGTGAATTTAAGAATAATTCTAGGACTTCTAGAAATCATTCAAAATGATCATGAGTAAATGAAAATATATATGTATTCTCATGAAATTATTAGTCTGTGATCAAGAAAAAATCCACACCAAATTAACCATTTGTTCAGTTAGAGGTTTTTACCTCTGAGTATCTGCTATCCATCTGCTAACATTTTACTTAATACTGTTTTTATTTCGGCTTTTTTCCAATCCCGTTCTGTCCTGCACATCATGTCCTGACATATGTTATAATCAAAACTATATAATCTAAAAAAAAAGAGAAAACCATACCATTTTCTCCCCATTTCTTGATAAATTTTGTTAGACACCACAAATCAGTTTAGTAATAATCGTAAAAAATAAAAAAAAAGGCTCAATTTATTGATTCCGCTATTAAATTAGCTGGACTTGTTTTTTTAAAATTTATTTTAAGGGTGTTGTTCGTCCTCAGAGACTCTGTAAGTGTACATAATGGTCCAAATGCTGTTTCATAAGAGCTTTTTGCACACTAATGACATTTTGGGGGGGGGGGGAATTGTCATTTTAGTGTATTTTTCCTGGCCTTAAATATTCACATTGAAATGTGAATTAAGAGTCTAAAAAAAACCTTGTGTTGACTTATGATTATTTTCCAGTTTTCAGACCACTTAGGTCACTAAAACCCCCCAAAAATCCCCAATAAAAACACAACGCCTCAGACTCTCCAGTCCTCTGACTCAGCCTGCAGGAGCCGGCTGGTTTACAGCGGGACCCACCTGGATGAACACAGCCATGTGAGGCTCCTCCATCGACTGAAGGGCCGACTCCACCAGCGTCACCGCGGCCTCCAGGTGATCGCCGTGCTGACGGATGAGACCTTGAACACGTTTGAGTTTATCGTCCTGTTCTTTGGCGATCACCCCCACCAGCTCCTGCTTCCGCTCGTCCAAGATAGCCAACAGGCTGTCGAAACGGACGGCCAGCTGTTCCCTCTGTCGCTGACCGTTCTCCTGAGGGGAGGAAAGAAACTTTGTGTTGCTTATAAATGTTTGTTTGGGCTGCTTCCATACTCATGTCAATGTAAGGGCACTGTGCATCTAAAACAATATTACATCAGGACTTTGGATTGGCTGATACCCACACAATATTACACAACTACGAGTCCTGATATAAGAAAACAACAAATTTAATTGTGTGTGTGTGTGTGTGTGTGTCTTTGTCTGTGTCTGTGTGTGTCTGTGTGTGTGTCTGTGTCTCTGTGTGTGTCTGTGTGTGTGTGTGTGTGTGTGTGTGTGTGTGTGTGTGTGTGTGTGTGTGTGTGTGTGTGTGTGTGTGTGTGTGTGTGTGTGTGTGTGTGTCTGTGTCTGTGTGCGTGTGCGTGTGCGTGTCTGTGTCTCTGTGTGTGTGTCTGTGTCTCTGTGTCTCCATGTGTCTGTGTGTGTGTGTGTGTTTGTGTGTGTGTGTGTGTGTGTGTGCCTAACCTCTACAGTGCGGCAGATTTCTTCCATCTGAGAGATGACTGCCTGGACGTGGTCGTTGCTGGCGACCAAGATGGCGATGCCGTCGCTCAGGTCTGTCTGCAGACATCCAAAACATCACTGACATTTATTTTAAAATATATAGTTTATCATAGCTTCTGAACAGATTTATTGTCATGTATTAGGATAGCAAACATCTCAATGTCCGCCAAATGTTTTTGTTTTTTTCTTCAAATTAACCTTTGCATAAAATTGGAGGATCAACAACTTTCCTCAGCCTCATTTGAATTTCAGATGAGTGAATCAGAGACAGATTGAGTGAAAGATGGAGAGACCGGCGCTAAAATGTCAACAAAGCCAACTGCTCAACAACATGCTGGATGCTGCTGCTGCCTTCTGCATGACAAACCTTTCTTTGTCTTTGTGTGACTTTGTGTGCTGGCAAATGAGTGATTAAGGGTTCTTTAATGCAATATATTTGACGTGTAAGTCATTAAAACAACATCTGGTACCACCGTACATGACCTTTAGATCACTAGATAACCAGGCGGGTCCTGATTTCAGTGGGTAAATACACTATTCACTTTTGTAATGTGTGTTTGCACTAAGTGGTACGTCGGTGTGTATCTTGGTTTGGAAAAGAGGAAAGTAATAAAGGATTTAAAAATATAAACAGAAAGGAACTAAGATAAAGGCCACCATGCTTATAAGAAGTCGCCCACATGCTCTTTTTGGAGAAATGTTAGAGTTTAGACTCGTTGATGGACTTTGACCTTCAAACAAGCTTCAGCGTCCGTTGTGATTAAAAAACGTCCTAAACAAAACCTGCTAACTTCTGATACAACAGCATACATTAATGTTTGGTTTTAGTTTTGTTGCTTTTCCTGAAAGTGAAGTGAAGTGGATTTGAGTGTAGTAAACCACAGGGAAGTATGTTCTAGAGCAGGAGTATGATGGGAATGTAAGCAGAGAGGGAGGTGGACTGAATTAAGTGGAAGGAAGTGACGGAAAGTGAAGTGGAGTGCATTGGCATGAAGTAAGGTGAAATGACATGGAGCGACATTAAAGGTGCCCTGTCACACGTGTTTCATTACTTTGTGATAATGTCCGCAGTTCACCATGGACTCTGTAAAAACATTTTGTGGGAAAAATGCCTTGGTTACCTTGGTTACCTTGCTTCAAGCCATTCTAGCGTGGTATAGAAAGCCTGCAGGAAGACTCAGCTCCATTTTGTCAGTTCTCGTTAATATTCTCATTCTACTCTGATTGGTTAACAGCCAGCCAATGAGAACCTGGCTGTCAGCATTCTTTACCCATTGCAACTGGGTGAGCTCATGAATAGTATTGAGCTCAAGCAACATGACGTCAGACTGACCAGCTGCTGTGATTGGTCTGATTTCTTCTTATTTCTTTTCATTGGCTAGAGCTGACGGAGCAGGAAGCAGTTCATCTTCACTGACTGAGTGACTGAGCTGAACTAGAACGGAGTGAAGTGGATTGATGAACTTTACTGGCAGTGAAGTGATGTGGACTGGGCGATGTAAAAAGAGATGACTTGAAGTGGCATTATAAAGTGAAGGGATGGGTTTCTTCTTTACCTTCTGTCTCACATAAACGCTGCCGAGCGGTGCGACTTCACAGTCTTTGTGTTTTCCGAACACTTTGCACATGGAGCAGGTCGGCGTCTCACAGGACAGGCAGTAGATGTTGATCTTCTCCTCTTCATGTTCCTCACACAGCAGCTGCTGCTTCTGCTGCTCTGGCTTCATGTTCACAAGCCTGGAAGAGACAAAAATTAGAAATGGATCATCAAATGTTCATGTACAGCTTTTTATAGACATACAGTATATATATATGTTGTTCTCAACTTGTGAAATAACCAAAACTGTTGGACCACATGATCACGTCACTCATAGAAAGTGAATTGATGGAGAAAATGTGTTTTCCTTGAAGTTTTTTTACCATATCATCATCAGACAAACACTAGATTACATGCTGTTTAATGACATTTGTTTTGGATTACAGTATATTAACTATAACGGGCAAATATAAAACTTGAAGCACCTGGAAAGAGTTCAAGTGCTAAAAAACATGTTTCACCCAGATGTACAACTAGTGTTTTACTTTACAAGATAATCCAAAGCACAGCCTTCTTTGCTACCAGCCATCATTTTAAAACACTGATAATGTGCTTAAAATGCCCTTAAAGAAAGACTTAAAGACCAGATTAGCATGCACTAGTGGGATCATACCCACAAGACTTGGCATCATTGTGTGTATTGTTAAACCAGCTTAGTTTACGTCTGTTATTGCTGACGTACATAGACGTCAGTGGATGATGGACGCGACTCGCTTGGCTGAAATCACCTGGGAACCAAGATGGTGTCAGCTTCCAATAGCATACATCCAACGTGCATAATTAATTTAAAATTTTACGTCATTTTCCTCCCAGATTTGACAGTTCTGCCATTTTTCCTATGCAGATGCTCCTCTCAATGCCAAACATTTAACTGCCCTCACATGGAGGTCCCAGTTTAGGAAGTTGGGACAGTTAAGAGACATCCAAACAAAGCAAAGCCTTTTTACGGATGAAAAAAAAAAATGATGCAATAAAAGGTTCTTTGTATTCTGACGTAGGTGTCTCTGACAGAAATGATGATTAAGTAATGAGAATTGTTTTCCACACATGCAAAAATGATGAGATTACAAAACATTTGTGAACAATCACGTCTTTTTTGGCCCACACCGATAATGAGGGGACTCCTGTCCTTCTGTCCCTGATGAATGCCAACAGTGACTCATTGAGCTTCTATTTCGGAGTTAGGGGGATTTAAATATCAGCGTAGCCTTGTAGTAAGTGTGTATGCTTATAAAAGAGAGGCAGATGGACTGAAGAGGCTTCTACTTGGATGTGATCTAATGTTTCTTTTATGTAAATTTGTGAGCAGCAATAGACTAACAAACAAACAACAGAATGTATTTCCAAGCATTAGCTGACTGATGACAACCAATATAAAAATGACCATATTCATGCCAATGATACATAACACTTGCTTTGATTCAATTCAATTTTCTATTTAATTTCATTCATAGTGTCAATTCATAACAAGAGTTATCTCAAGATACTTTACAGAAAGAGTAGGTCTAGACCACACTCTATAATTCGCAAAGACCCAACAATTTCTCACAAGCAAGCATGTATGTATGTATGTATATATGTATATATGTATATACAGTATATATATGTGTATGTATATATGTGTATATACACATATGTGTATATATATGTATGTGTGTGTGTATATATATATATGATTCATAATAACTATACCAGTTGGAATGATGAACAGTGGCAGTTAGTGGTACTATGACAAGAATTAATAGTTGAAGAATGGTTAAAGTTATTAATTATAAAGTACTTTGGTTCATAAAGCATTAAATGCATAATAATGTTCAACCCTCCTGAATCTCTGCAGCTCCCCGCTGACGCAGCTCAACATCTGAGGACGACATACAGAAGTTAAGTTGTTTTAAATCAAACTGGTGTCCATCCCATTGTCTATTTTTTATCCTGCATCACACGCCTGTCCTGTTATAACTTCCCTTTTATTAACTCCAACTCCAAACTACATTCTGTTTTTTATCTGGACTTGCTTACGACATTCTTCACCTTTCTAGTATGTTCTCCGTGCACACACACACATCTTGAATTTAACTCGTAGTCAAAAACAACAAATGCCTCCAAAATGCAAATATAAAGAACAGTATTCATCACTTTAGGGGTAATTACCAAGAGAGTGCACATGTTTTAAAACGGGCTAAAGATATGTCACTGTCGTGTTGTGTGACTGATTTCTGATCTTGATCTATTGACAGCAACAACATTCACGTTGCAAATGAAATCAAATAGATAAAAGCTTTGTATTAATGTCAGCCCACCATTTTATTTCCTAATCTATTTTATAACTATTGTTTTTATCTTATATTATTGTTGGGTATTTCATTCCATTTTATTTTTATTATATCTCATGAAATGTTATTCACGTTTCAACCATGCAAGGCACTTTGTATAATTATTATAGTTACTAAAAATTTAGGACAATTAAGGAGAAAATTCAAATCCTCATATCTGTTCATGCTGGAGTTTTCTGTTTTACTTTAAAACTACTGTATATAATTAAAGCAAGTACCAGATCAAAGCCTTCAACTGTTGTCTGGATGGATAAACGCTGCATTACTATCACACAAAGACTGAAGTCAGAGATCTGAAGACAACACTGCTCTCTGTCGGTGCTCACTAATGATCACAACAACGTGTAGAGTCTCACTTCACATTCTCTATGGAGACCTTTTCTTTTTTTGCCAAAAAGGTTTGGAAGATGTGACGTAAATACTGAACTGGGAGCGAGAAAATAGTTGAATTTAGGGGGAATTTTAAACAATGATTAAAATGATCTTATGGTTTTTGCTAATTGACAAATACTGTACCCTGCTTACAATTACATGGAAATGTTAAACCATGTGTTAAATGTTTATGTCATGCTGAAGAAGGAGGTTAAATAAAAAAGTAAAGTGGGATTTATGTGGGACCCACACTCACACTCACACACACACACACACGCGCACACACACACCACACACCACACACACACACACACCCCTGAGGACTCCTGCTCTCTGTCTTAGTCATGCTGAAGAAGGAGGTTATATAAAAAGTAAAGTGGGATTTATGTGGGACGCACACTCACACTCACACTCACACATACACACACGCCACACACGCACGCACACACACACACACACACACACACACACACACAACACACACACACACACACACTCACACACACACACACCTGGAGGACTCCTGCTGTCTGTAGATGTCTATGATGTTCTCCACCAGCAGGTTCCTCTGCAGACCGAAGACCCCGTGGCGGTCCAGCACCACCTCATGGCGGCAGGACGGACAGCGGAAGCGGGCGCCACTGGGAGCCGAGCTGGAGGAGCCGCGGGACTGCCACAGAGGGTTGGCTGACTGGGGAAAGAGAGGAAGACTGTTTACTACAACAGTTCCAACATGAAACTGCTCACAACCAGGTCTGTGGATTGTCTTGAGTACCTGGGTCAAGATTTGGAAAGAGACTGTAATGGGAAAATTACATTTAAGCACGGTTTCCTATATCCTTCTGTAGTATTCATATAATCATATTATTATTCGTATTATTCATTCATTGCTGTTGAGTTTTTCAAATTAAATTTTTTGTGGATTTTGTACATGAAACTGCTCACAACCAGGTCTGTGGATCTGGAATAACCGGGCAATGATTATAGGAGTGACATCGCTGTTGAGTTTCCAACTTTATTTTTTTTTAGCGCTTTGAGCTTCACAAGCCGAGTGCATCTAGTTCCAGTATATTTGAGAGAAGGCAGACATACGGTCCATATCTCCAACACTGGGCAACTCACACCTAAACTATCTACACTGATAAATAGCCCTACAGGTAATAGGGGAAATGTGTCTTAGATTTTGAGGTGAACTGTCCCTTTAACCCTTGTGTTGTCTTCCAATCAAAATTGGAAATTAACCCTTATTTGACGCTTTTAATCAACATTTTTAAGTATTTCTTACATTTCTGTCCCTTTTTTCAACACTTTTGATGCTTTTTTTCAATGTTTGTCATTTTTTGGGACGTTTTCAACACTACGTAACACCAACTTATTAACTTTAGTTTTTTACAGTTATTATTTGAATTTATGGTCAATAAACCTCCTTTATAGGAAATTATACCTAATGTTTGAGTTGGAAAAGCAGAAATTAGGAATTATTTAGACTAAAATTAAAGGAATGGATGTTGATGGATAATCACAGACTGGAATATGTCAACTTTTACTCAATACTCTTTTAAAAACACATCAATTGTTTTCTTCCAAATGCTATAAAATTGAATAAGACCCAAAATTAATGAAAGTAGAGATTTGTACTTGGCAAAGAGCGTTGTGTGGAATCAATCATGTTATTTTGGGGAATTAAAAAGAACATTGATATAGGAAAACAGAACAATTTGACCCGAGGACAACATGAGGGTTAAGTAACCATGGTATTTCTTATTTTACTTAGGTAAAGGATCTGAATACTTCATCCACCACTGGGGGAATGTTTGATACCAGAAATATATTTATTTGGACTATTTCATTCATTTAAGATTAATGTAAAACACCAATTTGGATTGGATTTGGATCTGAATTTGTAAAAGTAATAAAGCTTGAAATTTAAAAATTAGTTGGGATGAAAATGGTCAATAACATGAATTGTGACCCTATAGGACACCAGCCTCACCTGGAAGATGTCGTTGGCACACTTGCGGCAGAGGTTGTGCTGGCAGGGCAGGATGACCACGGGTTTGGAGAACATCTCCAGGCACACCGGGCAGACCAGCTGCTTCTCCAGGTTCTCCATGGTGGCTCCTCGGCCAGCGCCGGGCCCAGAACGGCCTGCTGATGGAGGCCTGACAGCAAAGTTCATCCCCTCCAGGGAGCGGTGGGCAAAACCTCCAAGAAGACAGAAGAGGGTAAGAAGCAGAGAAACACAAGTGGGGTATATTCTAGATGTGTTGGTGTTTTCAAGTCGTATTTTTTCTCTGTCTTCTGTTCTAGCTTTTACAATGTCTCTTTCCCCAGCTGTCTATCCCTTTACTCCCTCTGCCAGCCGGTCTAACCCCTCTGTAAAGACCCCCCAACGCCCCGTCTCTGTCCCACAGCAGCAGGATTGTTGACTGTTGGTATTTTTAGCTCTTCAGTTTGTTCTGGCTTGGGTTACTGTCTAAACTGCGTTCCCCAGTCGGATCACTGGAAAACCTGGGCGTGGCAGAGGATCAGGACAGGGAATTGTACTGAACTGTATTTGTATATATATATATATATATATTGTATGTTTCTAGTCTTGATGACTACTCAAAGCGCTTTTACATAGTACAGGAACCATTCACCATTCCATTCAAGGCGCCACCTGCTCATCCGATACACACTCACACACATTCACACTCTGATGGCGCAGCATCGGGGAGCAACTCAGGATTCAGTGTCTTGCCCAAGGGCACTCCAACATAGGAATGCAGGGTCAGGGATCGAAACCACCAACCTTCCGATTAGTAGGCGACTGCTCTACCACCTGAGCCACAGTCGCCCCGCCCCCCCAGACAGTGGTCTACCAGGGTTCAAATGATAATGTTTGTATGAAGTCTGATACTAAAGAGGGGATCCTGGTGGTATAACGCAGCCTCCGGCCACCATGTTGGGGGTCATTAGCACTTCGGCATAAACAGCTCCATTTCCCAACTTAGACTTCTGTTTGTCACAACAGTTCTCAGTACACGGATACAACTTAGCCTATTGCATTGTTTGGCTTGCTAGACTCACAGCCATAATAAAATATTAATATCACACTGTAGAAGTATTCTCTACAAGTATTACAAACAAAATTCCCACATTCAAATCTTACACTAGTAAAAGTACAAAAGTAAGCTTAAAAAACTACTTCAAGTACCAAAAGTAAAAGTACCTATAACGCAGAATAGTTCATTTAAGAAGAATATATATTGTATTGGATATTATTACCATTATCCTTATTGGATTGATGCATAGGGGGGGGGGGGGGGGGGGGGGGGGGGGGGGGGGGGGGGGTTACAGCCAACCCCCTCCATCTAATAATAATTTCATAAATAAATAAAGACATTTGCATCATAACTCTTTTGCAGAAAAGGCACAAATTGTTGCAGAAAAATGATCAGAATGCAGGAAATGAAGTTTTTGATATGGTCTACATTTCAGTTGTGCTCAAAACTGGAGATCTCAACCCAACAATCCCCCCCCCCCAAATCCAAAGTTACGCCCCTGGATTGATGCATTCATGTGAGCTAATTTTAATTTATTTACAATTTATTTTTATCTATACCGTATGTAACCGATACAATGTGATACGGTTGGTGGGTGTAGTTCCCACAGTACAGGAAACTGCTCACCACCAGGTCTGGGAAACTCAAATATGGATTTTTGATTTTGGGTTGAACTGTCCCTTTAAGTACAACTTTGAAGTACCTGTGCTGTACTTCAAAGTTGTACTTAAAGGGACAGTTCAACCCAAAATCTTCTCCACTACAATTAAGAAACAAATATTGTACTTTTTACTCAACTATATTTAGTTACTTTGCAGATTCAGAATAATACAAAATACAATAAACAAATAAGATATATTATTATCAGTTAAGATAAGATAAAGGTTTATTGATCCCTGAGAGAAATTCATGAACTAAGAAGAAAGTCATAAGAAGTAATTATAATGAGCTCCACCTTTACCAGCGGCATCATTAATGCATCAGTAATTACCAATTATACATTATTTTGAAATGGGCCATGCATAATGGTACTGTTAGAATAGCTTAATGCTAATACTTGTGTGTGTTTACATACAGTAGGTCCATTTTTTAAAGCAGGACTTGTAACAAAGTAATCCCACACTGTAGTTTTGCTACTTTTACTTAACTAAAAGACCAAAGTACTTGCTCCACCACTAAATAATTCTAACCCTTCGTTGGTGATCCCCAAACTATTTATGGTGAAACAAAATACCAGCAAAAAAAAAAAAGATTGATTGTCTCTCTGTTATATATTTAAGCTCCTTTGGGACACGTTGGCCTATATTTACAACATGACGTGTGTTTGATTAAGTCATGGAGCCAGAAGCAGCAGCAGTGTGAAAATAAACGAGAGAAAGAGCGCGTGCAGTGACCAGATCCTCATATAAGTTGCAGTGCTGGCCAGGCGGGGGGGCTCCACACAAACACAGCTCATAACTAACATTCATCTACAACTCCATAACTACAGGGAACATTTATCTGAATCAAGCATCGCCATCTACTGTTGCATCTCATCTCCACCAATAGGAGGGGGTTTGGGTTCTGGGTCGCTACGTTGTCTGTCAGCAGGATTTCAGAAAACTGTTAGCCCCTGGTAGAGGGTGTAGAATAGGCCAAGTGAGGACCCAGGGTCGGGGCTAGAATGGGGCATGGGGTGGCATTTAAAATAAAGACAAGGGAAATTAATAATAACGACTGTTTTATTAAGAATAACATTGTGTTATTCTATCCTTACCAATATTTCCTATATTTCTAAGTAGATTTTCTATTCTGTATTCTGCTCCAGTCTCCCCCCCCCCCCCCCCTCACCCCTTCCAAAGTTGAAATTTTGGAAATTTTAGAGAACATTTCATTTTCTCCATCAAAGTCATGAGAATTATTATCTATGGTGATCATAAACACATTAATCACATTTCATGGTAATCTTATCAGCAGCTGCAGGGATGTCTAGACCAATATCACCATCCTACGGGGTCCAGCTGCTCAGAAGTACGAAACTGCAGGTAGCCCCCCCCCCCCGGCGTGATGACGTCACAGTGACGACAACATGTGTTAAGCATAGACCATACAGTCTATGGTGTTAAGTTTCCTGATCAAACCGAAAACAGACTACCTAGATAGAGATATACCTTCAAATTAAAGTCCCACATGTATGATAAATTTTTTTTTTTAGCTTTTTACAGATTAAACATTGCATACACCTTACTTGCAAAAACGAAAGTATTTATTAAAACTTAAGATGCACATAAATCAACAAAAGCTTACAGACAAACTGACTGTAACAGGAATTACAATCTAATCTAAGTCTTGTCAAAATGGGATCAGTGAGCTAAATTGTTTGAGCTTTGTACAAAGAACAGTTTTCCTGCTCACATTTAGGCCGATTCCTTGTATATGAGTTCAAAATATACAAAACAAATGTATGGTTTGCAAGGGTTGATCTGCACCTTAAAAACTGCCCTTTGTCTTCTTCTTTGGTGCCATTGTCAGGTCAAAAATATCCATTGCAGCCTGTAAAGACACTGAAAAAAGTGTGCAAAGTGCATAACATGGAAAGGGGAAACGTTTTCTGTCCATGTTGGACATTCCTCAGTGCAAAGTCAATCATATCATTGATTATAACTGCTTCACTCTCTGTACAGCCCTGCAATGTGTGTAATCTATGTTTGAGTACTCCCATAGACTGTATATATATTGATATTAATGGTCTATGGTACTCCCTTGCTGCACTACACGAAAAAATGTTTGGTTTTTATATATCGAACTGAATAACCTGAAATGTAAACATAACTTAAAGTCAAAATTTGACTTCTGAATTCTTCACGTTTGGTAAGCACATGACATTATGGTTCTTATTTACTAATCAAATCACGATTATTTGTCACGTACACAAGTGAGCAGCCTACAAAGTGTGAAACTACAGCCATAAAACAGGCAACAAATAGGCTATGTATTCTACATATTTGTTTAGTGTCTTTTACATATTTGTTTGTTTCTTTATTTATGTTCTTGTTAAAGTAGGCTACATTGCTCTTTATTATTCAGTCCATTTCCATATGTTAAGTGCATGCACCAATCACACCAAGGCAAATTCCAAGTAAGAGAAAGCTTATCTCATTCAGATACTTCATCATTTTTCTGCTTAGAGTGTGTATATATTAGTTTGTATATATTAGTGAGTATATATTAGTGTGTATGTATTGTTTTTTTTGTATGTGTTTCGTGAGCAATGATGATCCAAAGCAAAATTCCTCGTGATGTGTCCTCATACCTGGCAAATAAAGCTGATTCTGATTCTAATTCTGATCAGTGTGGCTTTTATTTTGAAAGGTCTGAGCGGAAGTGCAGGGTGTTTCTACGTCAAACGCAGCGGTCCAGGCTGCGGGCCGACTTCCACACACTCCCAGCAGCGTGTGTGGAGCACCCAGCGTCCCGTCCGACTGACTGGCAAACCATTCAACTAAACTCGGTTTTGTTTTGTTTTATTGTGTACACATTTAACCCGGATTCACTAAGACTCAGATATCTGCTCTGCGGTCAGATCTGGTGTGTATCTGCAGTGTTTGGGTCTCATCTTCTGCTGCTTTCCGCGAGCGTCGTGAGTTTCACGTGGACACCGTGGCTCCTCAACATCATCACTACACACATCCTGCAGTTCCCCGGGTGCAGCAGTTAGCATTATCGGTCCAAAGTGTCCAAAGTGACGAAGATGGCGACATTGATCCTAGAAGACGGGACGACGTTCAAAGGTCTCCTTTTTGGTGCAAATGTGTCAGTGTCGGGAGAAGTTGGTACGTCTTTTTTTTTCTTTTTTCTTTTTTTTAAAGCTAATTTGCTTCTAATGTATTACAGGTAACTTTGTTTAGCTCGGCCTAAAGTCCACCTGCCATATGTGTTTTGTGCTTCTGGACATTTTTATTGTCTGTTGCCCAAATGTGCCACGACGGTGTTGGTTAGTCAGAGTTGGAAAGCGCCATTTAACCCCGACCCCCCCCCCCACCTCTCAATAACTCGACCTTTCCCCTCTTTTCTAAGACATGTGTCGCCAAACTCCATTAAAACAAATATGTCAATTAAGTGTTGGTTTAGCTAACATCGTCATTAGGCATGGCTGTGTATCATTTCCTGTCTTGTAAATGCCTTACAGGTACATCGTCAAGCAGCATTTCATTTAAGTATATTTACAACTCTGTTATTTGCTTTTATACAACTTGTATTTTTTGGCAGACGAATGTGCAAATAAGAAGGTATGACAGGAATCACAATATATAATATATGCACCTCAACGTGGCGCAAGTGTGGGTTATTAAAGGTGATGTCACGCATGATTTAAGATCATAGTTGTTACATACATCAAATATCTCCTCACTATCTGCTAGCTGCCTGTCCCTTGAACACGCTGTAAAAAACATCTCACTATCTGCTAGCTGCCTGTCCCCTGAACACACTGTAAAAAACATCTCCTCACTATCTGCTAGCTGCCTGTCCCCTGAACACACTGTAAAAAACATCTCCTCACTATCTGCTAGCTGCCTGTCCCCTGAACACACTGTAAAAAACATCTCCTCACTATCTGCTAGCTGCCTGTCCCTGAACACACTGTAAAAAACATCTCACTATCTGCTAGCTGCCCGTCCCCAGAACACACTGTAAAAAACATCTCACTAATCTGCTAGCTGCCTGTCCCTGAACACACTGTAAAAAACATCTCTCACTATTTGCTAGCTGCTGCTCCTGAACACACTGTAAAAAACATCTCACTATCTGCTAGCTGCCCGTCCCCGAACACACTGTAAAAAACATCTCACATATCTGCTAGCTGCCCGTCCCCAGAACACACTGTAAAAACAAAACTCTCCTCATATCTGCTAGCTGCCTGTCCCCTGAACACACTGTAAAAACATCTCCTCACTATCTGCTAGCTGCCTGTCCCCTGAACACACGTAAAAACATCTCCTCACTATCTGCTAGCTGCCTGTCCCCTGAAACACCTGTAAAAAACATCTCACTATCTGCTAGCTGCCTGTCCCCTGAACACACCTAAACACATCTCCTCACTATCTGCCTGTCCCCTGAACACACTGTAAAAAACATCTCCTCACTATCTGCTAGCTGCCTGCCCCTGAACACACTGTAAAAAACATCTCACTATCTGCTAGATGCCTGTCCCCTGAAAACACCTGTAAAAAAAAAAAAAAAAAAACAGCACTGTAGACAGCCCAGAGTCTACAAATGGTAACAAAAACAAAATGTGCCAATCTGCACCACGAAGCATACACACACAGTCTTCCTATTTTCCAGCCAATAACCGACAAGAAGGATTTTTTTTGGGGGGGGGTGGGTAGTGCGTGGAAGCACAGAAGGGAGGGGGCAGATGAGGAGGAGTGAGGGACAAGCTAGTCTCGTTTTGTTTGAAAATAGTACTTCAAACAACACGCCAACATCGCTTGGAGCCTTTTTAAAGACGAGGCAATATTGATTTTATACAACGCCAAACTTTACTCTATGAGGCGTGTACGTGTGCTGATGAGCAAGGCAGCATTACATTAATGGGATTTTCAGCGTAGTTTGTATCTCTGCAGGCAGTCAGTAGAGTTACTCATATATATATATATATATATTGTATATGCATGCCATAATTCATGCCCAGGTTAAAAATGAACATATGCAGACAATTGCATCCTTAGGATTTACTGAAACACATGGGGACTGTGAATGTTGTTGTCAGTGACTTATAAATACTTGTTTTATTAAATGATTTTAGTGACACTCGAATATGAGTGAATGTTTTGTGTGTGCAGTGTTTCAGACGGGCATGGTGGGCTACCCCGAGGCGCTTACTGACCCCTCCTACCGCTGCCAGCTGCTGACCCTCACGTACCCTCTGGTGGGCAACTATGGGGTACCACAGGACCAAGAGGGAGACTTTGGACTGAGCAAGGTGGGCATTTGTTTAGGGTTTAAGCTATGTACATTGTAGTTTTTGTGGTAACACTAAATCTCTTGGGTGTTTTTTGTCTGTGATCCTAGTGTTTATTTTCCTCATGCCACACAGTGACGTGTTTCTGCGTATGTGTGTTGTCTTGCTCAGTGGTTTGAGTCGTCAAAGATCCACGCTGCGGCTCTGGTTATCGGAGAGCTGTCGGAGAGTCCCAGTCACTGGAGCTCCGTCAGGTCCCTGGACCAGTGGCTCAAGGAGCAAGGTGTTCCTGGAATCCAAGGTCAGGAAATCTAAATAGACTAATGTGTGTGTGTATAAATGAATGTAGATTTAAACTCAGGATTTGATAGAACTGGAACGGGTGTTCAGGATAAATCACAATTTGACACCTGGAATATAAGATTATGTGTAAAACAATCAGGGATACTTGAATGCTTTGAAGTATTGTTGTTTACTTGTATTTTAAGGTATTGACACCCGTCGTCTGACCAAAAAGATAAGAGAGAAGGGCACCATGTTGGGGAAGCTGGTGGTGGACGGTACTCCTCAGGATAGTATTCCATTTGATAACCCGGACCAGAGAAACCTGGTCCAGGAGGTCTCCATGAAGGTAACCCACCCAGATCCTTAACCCTCCTGTTGTCCTCGGGGTCAAATTTGACCGATTTTCAAAAAGTTTCCAAATCAGACATCTGGGTTTCCTTCAACCAAATTGTAAAAGAAAAACAACGTGGATGGTTCCATACTATGCGCTGCACAAGTTAAATAACTGATCAGTTCACTATTTTCTTTGAATTTGTGTGTTTTATTTAATTTTATGGCATTTATGGCAGTCTTTTAAAAAAAGACTTAAGAACACTGAAAAAAGTGACAGAAATGTAGGAGAAAAAAACAACAAAAACGATAAAAAAAAATCGACAAAGACATGGTAAAAAGTGAGAAAGAACTTTGGGGAAAATGTTAAAAAATGTCAAAGTGACAACAAATGTCGGAGAAAGCTTCAAAAACAAAACAACAAAAATCTTTGGGAAAAGTGACCCAGAAAAGCTAAATGTTGGTCTACGGGAAGACAACACGAGGGTTAAAAAACCTTTTTAAACTGAACCTGAATGTATTAAGCCCCCTGAAACTAAATCTAAAAGTTATCTGAAAGTGTGTAGAAAGTAGACCCCCTCAGTTTGAAGGGTTAACTAGATTGTTCATGTCTCAACACATTCTGACCCCAGACTGGTGTGTTTGATTATTTCTCCGTGGGTTGTCTCCAGGAGTCCAAAGTATTCAACCCCAGTGGTAGTTTGAGAATCACAGTGGTGGACTGCGGGATCAAATACAACCAGATCCGCTGCCTGGCTCAGCGGGGCGCCCGCGTCACCGTCGTCCCCTGGGACCACCCGCTGGACGCCACAGGTCTGTCACACACTTCTCTGCTCATTATGGACTTCATCTGGACTTCAGTGCCAGGCGCAGAGCAGTAGTTTTTCTAGTTCTTTCTGTTGTCTTTTTATATTTGTATTGTTGACTGTAATCTTGTTGTTGTTGTTTTTTTAGGGAGAATATTTTAAGATCTTTCCAGGGATAACGAATGGAAAAAAATAGGCTTTTGGCTAATTCTGGTGCATTTACAGCAGTGTTAATTAATGTACACTGTCCCTGTCAAATAAATTAATAAAATAAATAAAATAGTTGGCTGACCGGGGCATAAAACTCACTATAATAATAATAATAATAATGTGTCCTTTATTAGTCCCCCAAGGGGAAATTACAATTTACACTCTGTTGTTATTACACACATTACACACAGGCCTGAATCACACACACGTGTTCAGTACCTTTACATGCACTAATGGAGAGATGTTTGAGGTGGTTTGCAAGATATCAGTGATAATATGGAAAGTTTTCACCATAACTTTTGCAGAACATGTAACCAAGTTTTTTTTTTTTTAGGAAACGCTCACACAAAAACATTTGTTGAAGTTATTTCCAGAAGTTGTTTTAATTTTTTTCACATATAGAAACTAGAAAGGCCAGTTGTTGTGAACTATGAACTGTCAGCTGTTGCAGTGTTTTCTGAGAAAGGAAATTGCTTATTTCTGCAATATTAAAAGTTCTTTGCAACAAATAAAGTACCGGGAATTAGTTTATTTCCAGTCAGACTCCGGCAATGAAAGGCTTATTGTTCACATACAGTATGTTGACAGAGTGACATAATTGTGCAGTCTTCATCAGTGGTAGCACAGGCATTATTATCATTATTATTATTATCATTATTTCTTGGTCTTTTCCAGATTTTGATGGTTTGTTCATCAGTAACGGCCCCGGGGACCCCCAGCTCTGCCAGACCACCATCAACAACATGAGGGGGGTGGTGTGCGTGGATCGGCCCAAGCCGGTTTTCGGTATTTGCCTCGGGCACCAGCTGCTCTCTTTACTCATTGGATCAAAGACCTACAAGATGAAGTTAGTACCCAAAAACTCATTTATATTCAAAAGGTTCCAGACAGGAAAACAAATCTCTTTTTTTAAAAGGCCAAAGTCGTCACAGTGTCGGATTTGATTTATTTTTGAGCTAACTGCAGACTCACGTCTGGAGTCAGTCTCTTGTCAAGCTTCTTTATTTATTTATTTATTTATTTTTTGATACTTTTATTGTAGTGTTTTCATATCGAGTCACATATTTTGTTTTTTTCCTGTTGCAGTACATATTATTTAATTTTTTTACAAGTTTAATTTTTAATCTGTTTATTGATCCCCAATGGGGAAATTACAGTTTACACTCTGTGTCCACACTTTGTTAGTTATCACACACAGTCCTGAACTACACACACACACACATGCTCAGGATCTGTACTAATGGAGAGATGTCAGAGTGAGTGGGCTGCCAGCCAAACCAGCGCCCTGAGCGGGTGGGGGGGTACGGTGCCTTGCTCAACAGCACCTGGCAGTGCCCAGGAGGTGAAGTGGCATTTCTCCAGCCACTAATCCACACTCCCTACTTTTTTGGTCCATACGGGGACTTGAACCAGTGACCAGAAGAAAACATACTGTCAACATACTGAATTTTTTTTAAAATTTATTTTAGTTTTTTTTTATCCCTTGTGTTGTCTTCCCGTCAACCATGAAACACTATTATTGCTTTTTCTGACATTTTGTCACTTTTTCAATGTTGTGTGTGTATTTTTGATGTTTTTCCAAAGTTATTTGATTTTTCTAATGTTGACATTTTCAGCGCTCATTTTGAAGGCCCATTTTTTGTGATTTAAAAAAAAAACCCAACTAAAAACGGGTCAGATTTGACTCCAAGGACAACATGAGGGTTAATATTTTATTATCTATCTTCTCTTGGCAAGCTTATAGAAGTTTTACGAAGCAGAAAACATATGTGCCCTCATTCACCTGAAGCAGGGAACCTCTCTGGAAACACAGAAGTTTTTGTTTTTTTGGGAGAGTTGTGATGTGAACTACAGCTTTTTGCTGTTCTCAGCAGTCTGGCCTCTTCTGTATGAGCAGTGGATTGTTGGAGTGACCGGTCTTGTTATGAGAAAGGCTAACAAAACAAGCCGCCTCGCTCCTCACTGTAGACCTCCGCAGCCACGTCTGGGAGACTCCACCGATGGAGGCTTTATCAGGCTCCGTGTGAAGGTCACAGCGAGCGTTCCCATTGCCCTGCTGGAATGTGGATGAAGGGATGAAGGGATGGTGGGATTGCAGCAAAATTCAAGTTACAGATGGTTACACAGGCTTTCCTTGGAAGAAACTAAAGGAAGTTTATCAGTCTTGGACCCCAGCACATGTTTTCATGTTTCTTCACCTGGACCCGGTGGTCCGACGCCCCCATCTAAATGTAGCTACATTTAAATTTGGGTTTAGTGAACAAGTGAAGCTGTGCCTTTTCTTTTTCTGAGGCATACTCTCTGTTATCTCTTTGAAATTAAAAGATTTTGAGGACTTTCATTTCCAGGAAGGTGCTTGTTACAGTTGTTTCCTGGTTGATTTCAGTGATCTAAAACCTTTTTTGTTTTGAGAAATGGATGCAGAAACGTTGCATTGTTACAGTTAATTGATGTAATGTCAAAAATGCGTCTTTTATTTTTTATCACTTGTAGAATTTGCAATGTTAAAGGCAGCAGAATTGCCGCAATGTTTTAGGATCATGCCGAAATAATGTTTTAGGTTTCACTGAATGCATTTCAAAATGGAAACACGGGTAATCCTTTCAACCCAAAATAATGAATGGTTTGGCCAACATATGTCTGTTGACAGATGTTGATTTAATTGAGGTTTTTGATGGCTGATATTTTGTTCGGTTAATAAGGGTCACATCTACCAACTAAAATCTAAATCCTAGTGAATATGTGTTTCTTCTAACAGTGGAAAACCTCTGATAAGACAGCAATGTGGATACTCCATTAAATTAATGATATGACAACTACAGTTACTACCACAAATAATGTCTTATTAGAATCGGCAAGTTGAGATCCTATTAAATCCTATAATCCCCAGGATTTGATTTTTTTTTTTTCTTTTCTTGTCTTAGATACGGTAACCGTGGCCACAACCAGCCGTGCATCCACAAGGGAACAGATCGCTGCTTCATCACCAGTCAAAACCACGGCTTTGCCGTCGACCCCAACACCCTTCCTAAAGACTGGGACGTCCTCTTCACCAACGCCAATGATCATACTAACGAGGGCATCGTGCACAACACAAAACCCCTGTTCAGGTAACGGGCTCCGTGACACGGGGTTGTGCAAAAATACACATAAGTTCCTCGTATGGAATAAACTGTGATTTAATCCTTTGTGATGCATTCTGGTTTCCAGTGTCCAGTTCCACCCAGAGCACATGGCCGGCCCCACAGACCTGGTCAGCCTGTTTGATGTCTTCCTTGAGACCGTGAAAGACCACAAGGAGGGCAATGTTACCAAAACTGGTAACAATTTTTTTATTCTGTTATCCTATTCTTATAAATTGTGTTTTTATTGCATCGTTATCAAATTGTATTAGCAATTTATTACTGACTGTCGGTCTGTTAGTTGAAATACAACTTGGGGGTTTTATGAATGCCAGGCTTGTGTGAAACCTTAATAACCTTAATTAGAATCAATTCAGTTTGGGTTGTAGACGACCAGTTTTCATTAAATTGTTACACACATTACATTGTTACACAGTTCAGTAGTGTTTTCTACTTTACTGGTTGAAAAGAAGTGTGTTATAGTTATTCTATGAGTAGGAACCACAAAATGTGTGTTGTTTAATTATTTTCTCCAGTGAAGCAGCGCCTCGTGGACCATCTCACCTGCACGGGTTCCCCGAAGCCTGAGGAGGTTTTCCGTCCCAGGAAGGTCCTCATCCTGGGATCTGGAGGACTCTCCATCGGCCAGGCCGGGGAATTCGACTACTCCGGCTCCCAGGTCTGACAGGAATGCCTTCTGATAAAAGCAGTGCAGATATTCTGGTGAAAACGACAAATTGTTTTAGGATACTGGGTAAATTAGTATTCTGTGAGGGAGGATAATTAGGTAATAATCAGGTATTGGCATTGGACTTTTAAAGGCTTACAGGCATTTCCCACCGGGTGTGTCTCTGTTGCGTTCCGGCTGTGTTCAGGTTTTGTTCGGTCCTCCGCCACGGGCCATACCTCACCGGGGGTGTCCCAGAACGGAGCGTCTTGCTGCCCCACTCACAGATTGCTATTGTCTCTACATGTACTTTACTTTACTATCTCCCTTCCAATCCAAGTACTCCTCTAATTAAACTCTCTGTTTTCTCTTTTCTGGCGTTGTCCTGATAAAAAGAATCTGTGATCTTTTATTAGTTTTTCCACCTCCAAGATAAATCTCAGGTGATGCTCAGGAAGGGGGGGGGGGGGGGGGGGGGGGGGGGGGGGGGGGGGGGGTTGGTAAACTGACTGGATGCTCTCGCTGTTCCACTTCCTGTCCGGACGGCCCACGGCTCGCATGGAATTAGGCCTGGCGCGTAGCTCGCTAGCGATTGCTCGCGGGGCCTCCGCAACGCAGCAGAGATGCACCCAGTGGGAAATGCCTGTTAGTGTTGGCTGCAAATACTTAATGATGCTGTATGAACTGGTAACGTGTTCATGGTCCCTTTGCTGCACTTCCTTTTAAGATTTTAACGCTGACAACAAGATTTCATTGTTGCTATCACTAACATATAAAGTAACCCTTATGGCTAGTCTGATTTAGATTCTATCTGATATCATTTCTGTTTTCCAGGCTATTAAGGCTCTCAAGGAAGAGAATATCCAGACTGTGCTGATCAACCCCAACATTGCCACGGTCCAGACCTCCAAGGGCCTGGCTGACAAAGTCTACTTCCTGCCGATCACAGCGGAGTATGTCACTCAGGTAGGGGTGAACGCTTATTGATTGTAGTTGATTTAATGTTGTAAATGACAAAGAGAAATGATGTGTACATGTGACATACTGGGGTTTTGAAATTCCTCAACAGCAACCTGGAAAGTAAATGGGTTTTGAAATTATAGTCGGTAGTATGTTATGATAACACGATACGTATTAAACGCTGGAAAGTAACGGGTGCTCTACACACCTTGAATGGCATAACTGTATACTGGAGGAAAGTGTCGGGTGTGACGAAAGCTGAAAACTGTTTTTTCTTCAATTTTACTATTATTTCCTTGTTTATTGAGCTGCTGTTAGCAGATTGGATAAGGATTGGAGACCACTTATGTTGCCCCCCCCCTCCCTTTCCTATTCTGTGCTGTTCATCTCTCTTGACTTACATGGATTATGTAAGCAACTGGCCCGTAAACTCCATGAAGAAGCCGTTTAAAAACAATAAAGTTCAAAAACAGCGTCTGTACATCAATAAAAGACGTTGGTGACTTTTTCTTGTACTAATAGACAAATGTTATCAATTTGTTAACACATTCCAATTGTTTCCACTTTTTGGCTTTCAGGTTATAAAGAATGAACGTCCAGACGGCGTGCTGCTGACCTTCGGCGGTCAGACCGCTTTGAATTGCGGCGTGGAGCTGACCAAGCTGGGCGTCCTGGAGAAGTATAAAGTCAGGGTTCTGGGGACACCGGTGGCCTCCATCGAGATGACCGAAGACAGGAAGGTCTTTGTGGAGAAGATGGAGGAGATCAATGAACACGTTGCTCCCAGTGAAGCAGCGTTGTCCGTGGAGCAGGTGAGGAGACATTACCTCCATTCTTTCAAAACATACCTTGTGTTTGTGATGTCTACATGTATCTTCTCAATATCACTCTTTATAGGCAGTGGTAGCTGCAGAGCGCCTAGGCTACCCTGTTCTGGTTCGGTCCGCTTTCGCTCTTGGTGGTCTGGGCTCGGGCTTTGCCAACAACAGAGAGGAGCTCATCTCTCTGGTGACTTCCGCCTTCGCCCACACCTCCCAGGTACTGGTGGACAAATCCCTGAAAGGCTGGAAGGAGATCGAGTACGAGGTGGTCCGTGACGCCTATGACAACTGTGTCACTGTGAGTAAAGAAGAGGAAAATGATGTTTTGATAGAAGCTGTTTACCGTTGATGCCCGGCTGCTAGCAATCACAGGCATAGGTCTGTTGATAAATTAGATATTTGACTAGGTTTATAACTGGGCTGGATGACAACATGCTTGAAATGGTATACACTCTAGGGTTTAAGCCGTATCTAATGGGGAAAAGTCAATTATTTAGTTTAGGTGTTAAGTTCTATTGTCTCATTTGACAAACTCATCAGTCGCGCCAGGTGATCGCCTTCCAACAACAAGGTTAGGTCTGGGGTTTTTGGATGTTAAAAAGAAGTTTTTGGGGGGAATTGTTGGGTCTCTGTAAATTATAGTGTGTGATCTATCTTTTAATATGGACCTACTTTTGAGTCTGAAATAAAGATATATTATGATCTGTAAAGTGTCCTGAGATAACTTTGTTATGATTTGACACTATAAATACAATTTAATTAAACAATGAGATGAGGATGGTTAGGAGGTGGTTCCCTGTATTGTGGATATTATGATTAGTACTTGAACTAAACCTGTTTTTGGATAAATAAAAATATGTTGTATGCCACAGACAGGACCTGATGATTAAAGCTACAGCATTTTAAATTGTAATATTACTGAACTTAAAAGGGTAATTTGGTAAACTAATGTCACTATTCTGTCAAAAGTAATGACATTTTATGTAGCAGAGATAACGAATGGTACTCAACAGAATCCGTTCTTCTCGTTCAGGTGTGTAATATGGAGAATATTGATCCTCTGGGCATCCATACTGGAGAATCCATCGTGGTGGCGCCCAGTCAGACGCTCAACGACCATGAATACAACATGCTGAGGAACACAGCCATCAAAGTCATCAGACACCTCGGCATTGTGGGAGAGTGCAACATCCAGTACGCTCTTAACCCAGAGTCTGAACAGGTGAAAAGGCTAAATTATGGTCTACACTGTGCATACCTATACCAATACACACATGCAGCTGGGACAGACGTACAAACACACACACACACAGATTCTGTTTTAACCTGTGCATGTTGATGTTTTGCAGTACTACATCATCGAGGTGAACGCTCGTCTGTCGCGGAGCTCGGCTCTGGCCAGTAAGGCGACAGGTTATCCTCTGGCGTATGTAGCGGCTAAACTTGGCCTGGGGATCCCGCTGCCACAACTCAAGTACGTGTGTCTTCATAAGAACTAGTGTTGTGCCCGTTGAAACTGTGCCTGTTTAGAACAGGCTGATTGCTTGGCCTGTGGTATTGCTGAAAAAGAAATTACAGAAGGAACCCCCAACAACTTAATATGCAACCCCACTGTATAGCCTACTAGGGCAGCTCGGTTATGGGGAAAAATCACGTATATTTTGGTCAATATTGCAGTCATGATTATTTAACACAATTACTTATTGACTTTTGGACAGATGTTACCATTTTGTTATTTTAAAAACAGTGAAATAGTTAAACAAATCAACACTAAAACACCGTGAACTGTGAAACCAGGGCTGTAGTATTCAAGTCCGTTTTTCTACGGACTCGAACTTGTCTCGGACTCGGCCACTGGTCTTGCCAAATATGGCTTTCGGTCTCGACCGATATTGTTCGGCTTTTTACAAGTTTAGACAGCTAGCTAACGCTGTGTGTGTGTGTGTGTGTGTGTGTGTGTGTGTGTGTGTGTGTGTGTTGTGTGTGTGTGTGGGGTTGTGTGTGTGTGGGTGTTTTGTGTGTGTGTGTGGGTGGTGTGTGTGGTGTGTGGTGGGGTGTGGTGTGTGTGTGTGTGTGTGTGTGTGTGTGTGTGTGTGTGTGTGTTCCCCTTAACAACTTCTTCCTGATGGTTTATTTTAAAATTCTGCAATTTGTCTCAAATAAAACAAATATTGTAAATTACACTCTGTTCATGTGTTTTAACCAAACTTTAATGTTTTCTGAAAAGACATGTTTTCCTATTAACCCACGTCCAAATTACAACAGAATACAAGTTTTTAGGGAAGCCATAAAACAACCATAGGGTACACTCTTGATACTGGTCACTTTATTTCTACCAACATCGGAGTGAAGCTATGTTGTCATTTAGTGTTGTCAAATGCTCAGTACTAGACCTACTGTAGCAGTTCTTAGGCTCAGTACTAGTACCTACTGTAGCAGTTCTTAGGCTCAGTACTAGTACCTACTGTAGCAGTTCTTAGGCTCAGTACTAGTACCTACTGTAGCAGTTCTTAGGCTCAGTACTAGTACCTACTGTAGCAGTTCTTAGGCTCAGTACTAGTACCTACTGTAGCAGTTCTTAGGCTCAGTACTAGTACCTACTGTAGCAGTTCTTAGGCTCAGTACTAGTACCTACTGTAGCAGTATCAGTTCTAATGCTCAGTACTAGTACCTACTGTAGCAGTTCTTAGGCTCAGTACTAGTACCTACTGTAGCAGTTCTTAGGCTCAGTACTAGTACCTACTGTAGCAGTTCTAATGCTCAGTACTAGTATCTACTGTAGCAGTTCTTAGGCTCAGTACTAGTACCTACTGTAGCAGTTCTTAGGCTCAGTACTAGTACCTACTGTAGCAGTTCTAATGCTCAGTACTAGTATCTACTGTAGCAGTTCTTAGGCTCTGTACTAGTATCTACTGTAGCAGTATTGTCTATGTAGCTATTATGAGTTATCACCATATGATATCAAGAGGAATAGCTATACTTAATAAATTAATTATAAATCCTGGGTGTTCTGACACTGTTTTT
>NC_045750.1:2268958-2294760 GCF_008692095.1 Etheostoma spectabile | reverse complement strand
CAACAAATAACCCAAATTGATTGTCTTGATGCTGTCATGCATAAGACCTTTTCTGTCCTGGACTCAGACCTCTTTGGACTCGGTCTTGACTTCCCTGCACCCCGTGCAGCTTAGTTTCTAGATATAGACAGTCACAGAGTAACGGGAGGAAAACTCAACAGATAGCAGTCGGTTATACGTCGGTCTTGAAGACGAAATAATCATGTAGATATAGTGGTCTTTTACGTGTGCAAGTTTGTCAGGGGTTAGTTAGACGCCTAAGTCTAGTAATTTGAAGACCAATATGTATAGTTGTGTTGTTGGGTGGGTTTGTGTATTATATATATAGATATTTGATGTCATTAGGCAATTGACAGCGGGTGATTTCCAGTTTTTGTTATAGGGTCAAATGAGCCCTAAACCCATTTAAGTATGTCCTACCTGGTCACAATTGTCCATTCTGTGGTTTTTTAAAATATCTTCAACTTATGTAAAACGGGTCAGTTTTAGGTTCGTCTCTTTCATAAGAAAGATTTACAGCAGGGGGATACAGTGTCTTTATACCATATAATCTGATGAAGAATGCTGTTGGAGGCAGCACCAGCGGAAAAAAGAGCCTATAGAGACAACAAATCATCCTTGTAATCCATTAATTAGGTCCATATATATCTGTAATGTACACGTACAATTGCAATAGAAGAACCTGCTGATTTGGACACGGGATGGAATGGCAGAGGTCACCTGTGGTGGATGTAACTAAGCATTTACTACCAAGTATCAGTACGTACTTAAATATTACAAACGTGGACATACTTGACCTTTGGCCAAGTGTAGTGTTGCCATTGTAATACTTCTACTACGCAACAGTTTTTTTTAGGCTATATGTGCATTTTTACACCACTAAAGTTAGTTAACAAAAAATACAGCATATTTCTGTTGCCAGGATTCAGATAAAGCGTCCTATTATAGGACACTGAGTATTGCTGACTTTTATTATACGTAAAAAAATAAATTATCCTGGGGTTTAGGCTATCTTCTTCTCCAGCACTGCTGTTGGACATGTTGTTTTTCCTCCAGGACTTATCCAGTTTAATATATGACATTTCCTTTTGCAATTTTCCTATAGCTCAATACATCTTTAAAAAAGCACAACAGTTTGACAGACTGATGAGAGATTATGTTCTGATCATGGAGAGAGGCTGCGATGTTTTGGGGACTACAAAGGTCCGGTGCTGGAAGGAGCTGGAGAAGGTAATGACCGCGTGATTGTCCTCTGTTTGTCCTTTGTGAGCCACTAATCCTTTACTGAACCTTTCTGTTACACACAGTCATCATAAACATGTTACAGGGACACCTTTGTTGTTAGTTCTCCTCTGGCTTTCTTCTGTCGGCTTACTCCTAGATGTGACGTAAAGACATCTTTCCCACCTAAACGTACTTATTTTCTAAGGCAGAAGAATTCAAGACCTTTGCATGAATTGCTTTGCAAAAACCCTGGCCCGTTTTCAACTTATTGTAAGTTTGATGTCATGCCCATAGACATTGCACAGTTTTAAATCACTTGGAGCCAGTTAGACTCGCTATGTTAACTGTGACATTGCTAAATGAATAAAATGTTCGATAGTATGTGGCCCATTGTATTAGGATACTGCTAGTCAGAAGCCCAGCACCGACCATCGGTAGCGTGATGAAGACAAGATAAACCAAACTCCATTTAACAATATCTGCAATTTTACCCGTGTACATCATTATCATCTTATGTTACGAGTCGCAAGCATAAACATTGTAAACTTGGCTACAGGGTTTTCTGTGCATTAAGACTACACTTCAGCGTGCACCGAGAGCATGCATCATCAGGTTTATGCGTTTAACGTATTCAAATCCTCCCTGCAGTCCTTCACAATTTTTTCGCGCCACCGCCCCATCCACATTGTTACTAGGGTTACGTTTGTTGTTAGACGTTTCATATAGTGTTGGGAAAAGCATTACTGCATGAAAGTGCACTTACGTTAATCAAGTTTAGAATTACATTTAAGTAGTATAGTTTTACAGTTATGTTTTAAATCATGATTGCTGCCTTATGTTAAAAAAAGCTAAGGTCACCTTTTAAAAAATGCAACGATTTGTTGATGGGAAGTTTGCGTCGTTCTAGTTGACATGACGCTATCCACGGTTTGCTATTACCTGTCTATCAGGTATATAACCACCCGAAACTGCACGTACCTTGTTGCAAACTGAACCTGTGATATCTCGCCTGTAGAGTTAGTGGATTCATAGGAGGGATCTCCGGTTTAATGTCTATCTCTCAATTAAGGCTAATAGTAGCCCCGGTAGCAGAATAAGGCGCTAGGCCTGCCGTAGCCCGCCGGGTTCGCCGCTGTGTGCTTATCTCACGCAGAGACAGCTGTGATTGGTGATTCCTCCTTCCGGAAATGCAAAACAGTAGATGTTGCTTCAAGGTTTCTTACCGAAATCGACGTTTCAAGCAACCACAGCTAGCAACAAAATCTGATGTTATTTATTTCAGAAGTAATCTCACGGTGTTTACGTGCTGCAAGGCCAAAGGCTACGATGGGATATAAACCAAGTGCCTCCAGGATGTTTCTTTCGGTGTAAGTTGAATAATTCCCAAAGCGTAAGATTTCAGTACCTTCAAATGTATTGTGACGTCTGCAATAATCCATATTGTGAAAAGCTAAATAGTAAATTACAGAACACCGTTCCGTAGGGATGTGATGTCACAACAATAACATAAAGTACAGGGAATTAAGAGCCATGACACGCATAAACCATATGACCAGGTACCAGTATTTCAATAGGAGCCAAACTTTATATATTTATGTTCTTGTATCTAATTGCATTTTGCCTTATATTAAAACCTTTGGCTGAGTCATCCATGCACCCTGTGAATTGCACGATTTAAATATATCTACAGTGTCTTGATGTAGCATTTGTTGTAAGCGCACATTTTTTAATTCACATCATACGTTGACTGATTCTCATCCTTAATAATGAATAATAATAATACATTTTATTTATAGTGCCCTTTTACATTTCACAAGGATCTCAAGGGCTATCCTTACACATATGCACATCTTGTATTGTCTATATAGCATAGCCTGTTATCTAAATTAATAAATAGTTTAGGAGTAGGAACAGGCTGCAAGTAGTATAGCAGCAGCTAAGGCCGCCTATTGAAGCTGAGGCATTCTGTTTGTCTGTTTAAAGTATTATTATTATTAGTATCTTAGTTTTTGCCGCGCACGGCCTCAAATATCCTATATGGAATGAGCTAAACATGAAACCTGGGGGAACAAATGGAAAATGGGGATGTGCTTCGATGTGGAAATAGTTAACCCAAGTGGTGACATTTTGATTTTGTCACACCAAACTCAAGATATGCAGTTGACTGTCACAGAGAGTGACGAAACTAAATATTCCGATTTGATACAAACAAGGCTAAAATGATTTAACAAAAAACGCTGTATTAAAAGTAATCACTTAACTTGGCCGCTCTAGTATGATACGATTTAATCACAGTAACTACTTCAACAGGTCACAACTATTTTCTTCTTTTTTTGTTCATTTACTCCCTGTGTTAATGATGAGTATGTAAGTTGGTGTTGTAATGATCTTACGATCTTATTTTGGTGGAATAGAGACCAGAGATTCCAAAGCACACGCTGATTGTGAAATCACAATCCTGCAATGAATCACCAAAGGCCTTTGCAACCACTAACATATGTATTCATTTGATAGGTGGGAAGTTTCTCATATATATGAATACTAATATGTAGTTAAATGTAAAGGCTCAGCAAGTGTTAAATCATCAGAAAATAAAAGACGATTCTGAGACAGGAGAAAGGTACCGTTGCGGTCTCTGACTTTTGCATTGCAGGCGACACACCTGGACAGTCAAACTACAACATTTATTTCCGTATTTAATTTGCTAGAGTTATAACAGTTATTGACAGTTGTGACAGCTTCGTGCCATAATTGATGTTTTTGAGTGATGCGAATAATGACGAGTCAACTGCAAAAAGAAAATTTGTTTTTATTATTATTTCTCCTCTGACATAATCCAGAATAATTTCCCCAACGTCAGCATTTGGATATAAAGTTTACTTATAAACCGCGCTCCAGTTTAAGAAAACACCCAGAACTCACCGCAGACCAATACCTGGTAGGAGTAGTTGTGGCGTTTCCTTTTCAGTAATAGCTTAACGTCGTCTGTAAATGTACAGTAGAGTCTTTACACAGCCTACCAAACCAATTTATTTCATACATATCCCACATCACAGTTTCCTTTAAATGTTATGATTAGATTTCACAGTCCCTTCCACCATTCCCCGCCCCCCAGCCCTACTGGCTGGACTGACGCACAATACTGTGGCTGTCACCAATCAAACAACACAATACAAAACAAAGAATACTACACTAGTTCAAATACATCATCCTAACAATAAACATAAAAAAAGAGGAATTTTTGCAGGTGGGATACGGAGTGAAACGATAACATGCGTGGGTCCGACAAACTGAAGGATGAGCAAGTTCCTAACATATCATGTAATTGAACTCTCACGTAACACGGCCTTCAAGGATGGATTTCAATAAATCCACAGATTTCCAAAAACAAAAGTTTGGTTGTTGTTTGTTGCTGTTGTTTGTTGTTGTTGTTGTTGTTGTTGTTGTTTGCTGGTTATTATATAAATGTTTTCCACAACGTGAGCTACGACTGGCGCTCGGCTCTATTGCTCTTACGGTGCCATCAGGGCCATTCGGATGTACAAGCCGTTCTCCCGCTTGACGGAAATACGCTGCCTAGCGTTCGTGCCATCCTCGGCACTGGTAGAAACAACACAGAAGTAGACAAGTTTTAAATAGAGATTTAACAAACTAACGTGCTGGCACTAGAATCAATACTGCCAGTAGTACTATAACAGCAAGAGGCAGGACCTTAAAATAACCTTGCTAAACCAGGGAGCTCAAACCTTTTTTAGACCAGGGACCCCTTAGCATGAAAACGGAGAGTAAGGAACCCCCTAGCAGATACATTGTGTAAAATTGTTATGTGTACAATTAAATCATTATACATTCTGTTTTCAACGTTAAAACTACAGGTGGAGGCAACAGTGAATTTTAAGCTTAACTGTATACCATACCATAGTGGCTACCTTAATAGTAAGCTATTTTCAATATGTAAACATTTTTTCAAAATAGGCTTCATTTTTCTTTGTCTTAAATGTGAAAATATCTTTGCTAATTGATATTTGGAATTCAAATATTGTTTTCAGAATTTTATTTTTTGATACATTTTCCAAAGACAATTCCTTTAAATAATAGGGCCCCCTTCACTAACTTAGGACCCCCTAGGGGTTCACGGACCCCCTGTTGAAGGAGCTCTGTGCTAAACTATCTTATAATGATTAATTATTTAAGGTCATGTATTATTTTCTTGCACAGTAGCTGGACATACGGATTCCCCGTATGATTCTCGTAAATCGCGAAAATCAGCTACCGTGCAAGGAAATAATACATACTTAAATAAAATCATTACGAGAATAGTTTTAGAGATTAATGCAATGCTGATGTTGCAAGACGTGTTTAGGCTTTTTTTAATTTCAGTTTCCATCGTCTTTTTGCAAGTGCAACAGTTGTACATTTCTGTGGATTTTTTCCTTTCATTTAGTTGAACTTTTACAAGAGAAATATGCCCGGTCTGCCTTAATAAAGACATATTTTTGGTTAACTTTGAGTGATATTCCGTTTGCAGGTGATCAAAAATCAACAGAACAGAATGGATTTGGTTTGTTTAACAGAATGGTTTAGGATAAATCAATGATTTACTTTAGCACGTCATTAGTTTGTATAAAAGAGTTCTGTAAATATGGTTTTCTACAGGTTGCTCGATTTTCAGAAGACAAGTCCCAGACAATCCACCTGGATTTAATAATCAGTTGCTGCAGCGGACACCATAACTGTTTCTTTTTCCCAATAATACAAATAATATAAAAAAATGTCAGTTTTGGATGTTGGTAACGCACATTGAATGATATAGATACATAACTTGGGCTAAATAATAAATAAATCACAGCTATTTCCCGGGATTCTCGGGGAAAGGGTCGTGGCGCTCGTCCTTTCGGATCTGATTTGATGAATTTTCGAGAAACATTATTAAACCCAACGGTGACAGACCGGGTTCTGGTACTGTGAGGGAGTTTAATGGTTGCCATTGGGCCTGCCTGATTTCATTGACTCTGGGCAGCGGAGCATCACACCATCTTCCTTTGGCTACAGTCTGATGTGGGGGGTGAGGATGAAATGGCCGAAAACTGGAAGAAAAAACAAAACACACACAACAAAACAGTGCACAAAGGTGACTTGGTGAAAGAGAGATATATGAAAGTCTCTTGTTCAACACGTTTAAAAAGATTTAGTGTTGGCTAAAGTGACATGACTATGAAAATAAAACGAGTGACTACAGCCGTTGGACTCCTCCTCAGAAGCGAACCTCCTTGGATCCGCGTCATGTAGAGGACGTCGGTCTCAGGAGAGCCTCCTCGATACCTACAACTCCTCCTGAAAACAAAAATACAACAAAAAAGTTAGCATCCTTTTACTTTTCCATAAAGAACCTTTTATTTAGATATTCAAAAAAGGTTGAGAATTCCTATGCGAAACTGAAAGACATCTGATAACGCGCACAGACATTTGTTTCAACGCCGTGTGGTTCCCACCTGTCTGATCGCCTTTGAGGCACGTAGCTGATGATCTCTGCCGGCCTGTGCAGGTTCTTGGGAGCCACGTAGCAGGGTGATGCGGTACTGGGCAGCAGTTTGGCGAGGGAATGAACCGTGCGGGAGTGCTTAGATCCCCGACCATAGTTATCTGGCAGAAAACAAGACATGTAAAGATTTCTCAAAAAAAAAGAAAAATTAAAATGGATTGAAGTGGCAGTTGGATACAACACATGAAAACTAAAGAATAGGATGACTGTGGATTTGAAGTAAAGGAGAGTTTTCCTTGGTTAAAAGGGTTCGTTGTGTCCCTCACGTCAGCCGTTGACGTCCCAGCTCCTTCGGATGGTGAAGACGTCCAGCAGACGCCGGGTGGGGTGCTCCCAACACCGTCTCCAGCGTGATCACAGGCTTACGGCAATGTCGTGAAGCAGTCTGGAGACAGTACATCAGGAGGGAAACATTGAAAATGTTATTTAATGCCAAGTGGATTATAAAAACAAACAAACACAGAATTACAGTACATAACGGCATTTATATAAACGAACAGTGTCTTCATAACTACATTTAATGAAATAGAAAAACATCCAGCTACATCAGTATTGGCATAACTGGCCAAAAAATAAGACAATTGCAGTAGAGAAATGCCAAATGATATATCACAAGTCTTTCTGAAGTGTCTCCATGTACATAGTTTGTCCGTCAGAGAGATGAAGTTAGTTACTCAACAGCTCCCGATATTAGGCCCGACTGATAAAGGATTAAGGCCGATACCGTACAAATATTGGGTATTAAAAATCTGATATCGGCCAATATATTAAATTAAAAAAAAAAAATCCAGAATGGGTAACAAAACATAAAAAAGATTTCCTAACATTAGTGTTCTGTAGTTTATTTGGTTTCCTAAAATAAAATTATAATAATGTGTTTATTGTCACAACAGAAAACAGGGAACACCAAAATATTAAAGTTGATAAATAAAATGTATAAAACACACAACCTTAAGATATGAAACTCAAAGTCCTTTGAACAAAAACACATTTAATAAAAATAACTAAAAAAAAATAAAATAAAATACGCATCACATGGTTGACAATTTTTAATATTCATTTATCAGAACCATTTATGTCACTAAATATTCAAAGAATGAACACTTAAAAATGTTTCATTATAAAGTGTGATACTGAATATCGGGAAATGCCCAATATCGGCCGATAATATCGGCCCACACCAACATATCGGTCAGGGCTCCACACTATTCATCTATTTTATATATATTTCTATCCACAGCTTGTTGATTGAGAGCTTTATCAGGGTCATATCATGGAGGTCCATCAATGATTTGCCATATGCAAGTACATTAATAGACTTATAAACAATTACAGTATCTTAAATCTGTCGTCAGACTGGAAGGCCACAAAAAAAAATATTAGGAAAAGGTGTGAAACAGGCTCTAGATCATGAATGTTATAATTTAACCCCATTAGAAGTTTAACAAGGGGCAAGATTTGTGTATATCTGGAACCTAAATTAAATGAGTTATTAATAATTGCGACCCACCTCCACCGCTCAGGTGTCGGTGCCGGAGACACAGGACGTCGGCGTAGCAGCTCATGGTCGGACGGAGTCGGCCAGGGACTCTCCTTTTCGCACCGACGAGGGGATTCGCTGAAGTGGACGACCGAGCCGCCAGCACGCTGCATGGCCGCCGCGAGGCGGAGCTGCTGGTGCGGAGGTGCTGACCCTCGTAGAACTGGACGCCATCACCTTACCTGGACTAGTAAAGAAACAAGGACAAACAAATACTAAAATACGTTGAGGCAGGAGTGAGTGAGTAGTAGGTGTTCCCAAATCTCTAACTGAATGCTCTGTTTCCAGTGTTTTACAGTGTTGAGTCATGGTATGTTGGGATGTATGCCAAGTAAGTAACACTTACAAGGAAATTGGCCTCACACACTTTCAAGGATAAACCGATGTTGGAATACAGACATGACAGATGCTGAAATAATTGTACGCGTACCTTCAGAGATCCAGGCTTCGTCCTTGTGAACACTCAAACGCAAAGTGTGGGCAATATTAAAAAAGGTGGGAGATCTAAAACGAACAAAAAAAACACAACTAAAAGAAAAAAAAAACTGCATCAAAATGTCGTTTCAAGTCTCAAATATTAAACCATGTCATTTTATGTGTGGGTGGTGGGTGTGTGTGTGTGTTTGTATACCTGCTCTTGCTAAACTGCCTGACAGACAGGATGTGCTGGCACCAGCGGGTGCAGCAGCGGAGAGGTCTGGAAGTGGGACACCTGTCCAGACAGGTAGCTGTCCTGCAGCTGACTGAGGGGACAGCAGCCGGGACAGAGGGAGGGGGCTGGCTGTAACCGTCACCCGTCCAGCTGCGGGAGCATAACCATCTCTGCAGAGGCCAGTAACACAGTGAACCAAGCAGTAATACAGCACAGTACACAGCGTACAGAAGCAACCTGATACATTTAATGTTTAAAGAAAGTAGGTTTAGCCATTCACGCCTCTGAAGAACCACACTGTGCAAAGATGGTACGAACAACCATGGGTCCAGACTTTGGCTTAACAGTGGTGGGGAAGCGCCACTTTTTAAGATTTACTGTATTTTACTGCATGTTTTCGCGTCAAAACGGCTTCTGATGGGGAGAGCCGGAGTTCTTTATGGAAGCGTCAAAACTCACTATTTTTAAAACTCGAACGCTGAAACCCTGAAACTTTGCTCCAAGTTCACCAGAGGCTCCACACATGAACCTGAGCATTGAGAACATTGGGTACACAGAGTCTACTTATAAATTAAGACTTATTGTGTAGAGCCCTGGTGTACAGGAGCAAAGTTTCAAGTTACGTGTTTTAAAAACAGTGATTTTGATGCTATCATAGAAGTGCCACTAGCTCTCCCATTCATAATAATACGACATTTATTGTAATGCACTTACCTTTAAGAGAAAAACCTCACAAGTAACAAAAGGCAGGTCTTAAACGGGGCGTGTCCGTCCAATTGGTGCTTTTAAACTAAAGTTTGACTTGGTACATTCACCAAAAACACCCTGGGTTTTATCTTTTATTTATTTATTCTATTTTGATGACCCAGGGGGTAAATTACAATTTACCCTCTGTTTTGTTAGTAATCACTACACAGAGGCCTGAAATTACACACTAGCTTAGGTCCTTTCATGGCAAGAAAATGGAGAGAGTGGGGGGGGCTGCCAGCTGGACCAGCGCCCTGAGCGGTTGGGGGGGTACGGTGTCTTGCTTAAGGAGCACTGGCAGCGGCCAGCGAGGTGTGAAGTAGCCTCGTCTATCGCACCAATCTAACACTCCATACAAAGGTGGGTAAGATTTAGGTTTGCATTTGTGAGTTACGCGTTAACTTATTGCAGTTTCCTCTCACATGTGTTAGCGCCACCTCGAGGGCGTCATGACGTGTGACGCTGGGAGCAGGGGAACATCTATCCAGACGAGCCTATTTCATTCATATAATCATATTGGCGCCAGCGTATCGATTCTCGTAGCGCACAAGAACGCAAGGTATATTGCCGTATTGATATTTTGCCCCAGGGGGTTTTGGGAGTTGTATTACTGGGGAGAGTCCTGGATCTGAAGAGCGGTGGATGCGAGGAGGCAGCAGGTAGCGGCTCTCTGATCGTTAATGTCGAGGACTGGGTGCTCGGGTCGGATCGGGCCTTCCCGGGGAGGAGTAGACGCGTGTGCTCTGGAGTCTAAAAACATCAGGAAATACACAAGTTCAGAATAAATAAAAAAGACATAATGCACTATTTAACTACATGTTAATTATTGCTGTGATATAACAGCATACTGGCTAGTTAGCCGGCATGTCAAACCCGTTGGAGTTTTTAACAGTTACACAGGGACTACGATAGTACAATGAATACCCTTGGGACTTTCTTTACAGGTTCAAGGGCATGGATTGAAAGCAGTGGGCCAGGCTTTACATCTCACCAAACCTGGAGGAAACCAACACAGAGAGAGAGAGAGGAGAGAGAGAGAGAAGAGAGAGAGAGAACGAGAGGACGATGAGAGGAGGAGAGAGAGGAGGAAGAGAGAGAGAGAGAGAGAGATGAGAGAGAGAGAGAGAGAGAGAGAGAGAGAGGAGAGAGAGAGAGAGAGGCGAGAAGAGAGAGAGGAGAGAGAAGAGGATGGGAGAGGATGAGAGAGAGAGAGAGAGAGAGAGGAGGAAGAGAGAGGAGGAGAGAGATGAGAGAGGAATCAAAATACATACAAATGTTACATGGCAGTGATTTTTGTGTACTCAACTTTTATTGAGGTAGGTTTTGTTGTAAAGTATACTAAAAATTAAAAGTATGTACTGTCCTGTGTACCTACCACAAACCATGGGTAATATTTTCAAAGATTTCTTTTTTATTGATTGGCTTTTATAATTTCTACATGTATACCACAATAATTGTATTAAACAGCAACAATGATCATTCCAGTTCACTATAAACGATAATTATGTTTATCCAGCCTTTTGTGTGTATGGAACCCAGGATACGAGAGCGTGTGACTCTGACTGGCCGTCGGATTTGTAGGCCACACCTCCTCCTCGCAGAACCACGCGGCGGACTTTACCCTTCACCTTCATGGCCAGAAACGGTGTCCACTTTGACTTGTGAACTGCAGGCCTGTCTCTGAGGAACGTAACCACTCCCTTGCTCCAAGTCTCCACGCTGAAAAGGCAGGACAGATGAGATTACGGGCCACTCATATAAGTATCAAGTTTGTGGGCATTATTGGTCAGATTATGTATGAACCACACAAAGCGTCGTCTGTCATTAAAAAACGTGTGTGTGTGTGTATGTGTATACCTCCACATAGGGGTGTCCTGGACTGGCAGGTTGAAAGAGTCCGGCGGGTTGTCGTAAAGACGCCTGATGATGGCATCCAGTGTGAGACGTCCATCGTGACGGCGGTCAGCAGCAGCGGCAGCATCGTTTTCCAGGCCTGGGTAAACCTGGGGGGGGGGTGACCCGTTCTTCTCCTCTAAAGAGTGGGGCGCTAACAAACGAAACACATTCACGGGTGAAACATATGCTCTCTGCTTGGAGTAAGTAAATGTCTAGACGGTGTCGTGGTTCTGGTGGCGTGATCCGTGGCAAAGCAGTCAATGATGTCCAGGTTTTCCCACAGAGCTCCATGTCCTCTTGGTTCCCAGCAGGTCGGACCTGCGCTCGTCCGTCGCCGATCTGGCCATGTTTTCCTCACAAAGGAAGAGGTGATGAGGTGCCACCTCACAGGTGACTGGAGCCCTTCTGCTTGGCCGCTCGGATGATTACAATCTGAAAAAAAAAAAAAAGGTAAGAAGTTTATAACACCCATCAAAGTGTCATATTACACGTCTCTGAACCATTTAATTTCTGTAATGAAAATTAAAAAAATGTATCTTACCTCCCCTTTTGGCTATGTGGCAGATGGGACTGGCCGCTGGTAGAGTGGGCCACCAGCAATGAGGATCGCAGCCACGTCTGCTTCTCAGCGTGTGCAACGCGGGCATCTGCTTTGGCCATTCTCAAAGTGCTTTGTACAGAACAGGACATAGTTTGGTGTACAGTGAGGGACAATGGAGGCAAATCTTTCAGTTGGTCTTCTGCAAGCATTGAGACATGTATGTATTTACGGCTGTACTGGGATCTAAGTAGAGCGTGCGTTGTAGACAATGCAAGTCCTCTGAGGTTTATACTTCTGCGTGTTCTAGGTATCTCTTTAATAGAATAGCAGAGCAGAGCTGGTGTGCATGCTGAGAGATGTGTGGTAGAGCGAGTGAGAAACAAGGTGTCTCCAGCACAACGTGCTTTCTGACCACGGTCGGGAAAGCTGTAGCAGGAAACGTTAACCCTTACTTTATTTCATATTGTTCATGGAGAAGGAGGAAAACCTGGAAACAAGTAAAAGTGATGCTGCCAGCCAACGACAAGCAGAACATCACAGTTTAAAGGTCTACAGTCTCGCAACGCGTAGTTCAATTTTTGAGAGATGCCAGTCAGGCTATGCCGTTGTGAGGCTTTAGTCAGAAACAGCCCAAACGGAGAAGTGCCATAATGGTGATTAGATGCTGGCTTCAAGAAATGTCACAAACAGAGAGTTAGTGGAAACAAAATACTCCACCCACTTAAAAACCAGTCACATTTAGCTTGTTTTCAACAAAGGTTCAACCCAGCGGTTTGGTAGAGGTATGAAGAACTACCTCCATCCAGAGAGAGACGTTGTCCATCTTGAGGGTGGAGTATGTGTCGTTCAGGTACATCTTCAGGCCGACAGCCTGCTAGCGATGGACGGCAGGGCGGCAGCGTTGTCTGAAGCAGCGCCCAAACACGGGCGTAGTCGCACCGGCAGCCCGCTTTGGCCAACTGATGACACAACCAACACAACACAAGATTATCTATTTAATGAATAGTACTTTAGTTAACGTTGATTTCGCTCTCTCAATTCAAAGAGAATGTGGTCGTACCTTCTGGACAGGGACAGAGTGCTGGCGTTCAGTAACGGCAGGTGAGGTATTGGGCATTGAACACACCATGGTCACTCCTCCTGCCAGAGAGCAGCGGCTGTCCCAGAGGAGAAGTCCTCCTTTAGGTGGCACCAGGCTCCCGCAGGTGGACATGCACGTCGACAGACCTAAGAATCAAATATTTGTAAACGTGAGTAATAGTACTGTTTTACAGAAAATTAAAATACACGCACACAAATATTTTATGATAATGCTCATTGATTAATTAATTAATTGTGGGATATAACCTTTACATGGAACATAAAGTAACCTGTTTATATCATTCTCACAGTTTCATGTTCTGAAACCAGGATATGATGTATAGATACAAAAACCAGAAATGACACACACACACACACACACACACACACACACACACACACACACACACACACACACACACACACACACACACACACACACACACCACAACACACACACACAAACCACAACACACACACACACACACACACACACACACACACACACAACACACCACACACACACACACACACCACACACACACACACACACAACACCACACACACACACCACACCGAGAACTGTGATACCAAAGTAATAGCCACTGTGTACAGAATCAAAACATTAATACTCAAAGTCCACTTTAAAAAAAATATTTTGGGGAATTAGGTCTTTAATTCCACAGGACTGCTGAAGACAAAGGTCGGGTCAAAACTGCGGCGCTGCATCGAGGAGTAAACTCAATACATGTGACATGTGCGCCTGGTCTACCAACTGAGTAACCGGCCACTGAAGTCCACTTTAACTATAGGGTGAAGAAAAAACAGCTGCCACACTTTTTGTAGTTCAAACAATTATATGTGTTTACTACTACTGTTACTATTAGTGATTTTATGTGTTCTACATCTTTATTTTGAAAGAGTTTTAGTGAGAAGTATCTATTTTGTGAGTAGGAAGACAAACCAGAAATGTCTTCTGTCTCCATTTTGCAGCTGCCTCAAATGTAAGAGCCTTCAAGGCACCCGAGTCAGCCGAATAGAACCACTAATGTTGCAGCGACTCACCAGGCAGACGGCACAGCGTCTGAGATGTTATGCAGTCGAGTGAGTTTTAACCGGTGGAGTCCGACGATCTGATGCAGAGCCTGAAAACACAGCCGTTCAATTATTATGTTGCCGTCAAACGAGAAAAGCTTTTGCAGTCTATAAGAAATAAAAAAAAACACGGTAATATATTCAATTCAAATACTATTTATCCCTGGGGGCAATTTAAAAGTGTGAGGGATAGATATCTAATACATTTAAAATACACACAGTGCCTTGTACATTCACAGAATTCCAACACGTAGCTCTGTTGTAAATGTGGAGGTGTGTCGGTAGAGAGAAAAACTAAACCAATCGGTGCTGTCTAAACCGTGTTATCCTCCTGCTAGAGTTGGCACCAACAGGGTTAAACAGGGAAGTTTTAAACGTGATTTTAGCCTCTAAACATGTTCAAAATGTCATTAAAGTGCCCCCCATGTGCAGTGATTCCTTCCGAGTGAACACAGTGAATCTGACTGCTGTAGTAGAAGTTGTGTTAATTCAGCTGTGTTTGGTTCCAGCGTTGAGAGCAGTTAGAGAGTTTAGGGACCGTCTACAAACTACAACACAGAAAGAGATACAAACATATTTCAAAAATAAGCATACGCTATTTTTTTTTAAAGGAAGTGCTGTAGTACAAATAGCAGGAGACAAGTTATATTTATGTAAGTTTGGAGACACTACCTAATTAATCATTTTGATTGATAGTTCCCTATTTTAGTTTAATCTCTTTCTGTGTTGTAGTTTGTAGACAGTCCCTAAGCTCTAACTGCTCTAACACGATGAATTTAAAAACAGCTGAATTAGCACAACTTTCATGCATTCTGTCACATATACAGCCAGTCAGATTCCCCGTGTTCACTCGGAAGGAAGAATCAACTGTAGAAACTTGTAATAACATTTAGAACATGTTTAGAAGCTAAAAAACACATTTAAAACCGTTGGGTGCCAACTCTAGAGAGGAGGATAACACGGTGTGGAGGCAGCACCGATTGTTTGTGTTTTTCTCTCTATTGACAGCGCAACCAATTTACAAACTAGAGAGCTACCTGTTGAAATCGGCCAAAATTCTCCTTTAAAGATTAAAGTGCAAAATTGACCGCACAACAAGCTGTGTGCACCTGATATCGATGATGAGCGGGACAGAGTAGTCGATGGCCATGCGTCTCGTCCTGTAGCCTTTGGTGACAAAGGAGGACAGCCTGCGCCCGCCATGTCACTCTAGAGAGGTTGATGACCAAGTCAAAGTGGTTTTCCTCCAAATAGTTCATGATGCTGCGCTGCCTTCTCTTTGTGGGGGACAAATCGCTGTCACCTCCTCAAAAGGGCCAGTCACTGCTTTACCTGAAACAGGGAAATCAAGAAGATATTTGTGAGCTTTGTGATACTTACTTCTATATTCCGGTTATATTTTAAGCTCAATTCAGGTACCTTGACTCCATGTTCTGTGTAGAAATCTGCAGTACCCAGACGGGCGTACGGTCAAACCCATCGACTCCAGAGCCTGCACGGTGGGCGCAGCTCACTCTGTTCTGTACACACACAAAAACATAATAACAAAATGGTTATGAGTTATATGAACTTAGGTTGGATTCACAAAAGTATGGATAATACAAGAATTGTTTTTTTAGCTAGTTATGCACTAGGAAAGTCTCAAGTGATCTCAGTTCTTATCATGTAACGACCTGTTTTGACACAAAAAAAGCCAAAAGTTATTTTCACACGATTACGGCCTAAGCACCATCTGTTAATCAAAATGCCAAACTGCAGAATCTACTTGAATGTCCCATTGTTTCTAAATGGTCCAGATGCATAACTTAAACTGCCACCTGGATCAACTGAACACAACACACACTGCCAAATGATCAACTCTTGATAAATGATCGTATTACTTACCCTGGTGTTTCTTGCAAAATACACACACAATAAACACTTTGCTGAGGCTTTTAATCAATGTTTTTAAGGTTTTCTTAAGTTTTTGTCAATTTTTTGTCAGTTTGACGTTTAACACTATGTAAAAACAACTCATACTTTAGTTTTACAGTATTTTAGGGAATTATGGACATACAAACCTCATTACAGGAAATTATACCTGATATTTGATGTAGAAGAAGCAAGGAAATAGGAATTATTGAGACTAAAATTAAAGGAATGGATGTTGATGAAATCACAGACTGGAATATGTCAACTTTATCTCAATACTATTTCAAAAACACTTCCATTTGTTTTCAAATGCTACAAATTGAATAAGAAGCCCCAAAATTATGAAAAATAGATAGAGATTTGTACTTGCCAAAGAAAGTTGTGTGGAATCAATCATGTTATTTTGGGTAATTAAAAAGAACATTGGTATAGGACACGGGTCAATTGACCCGAGGACAACGTGAGGGTAAGATAAGTTAACGGTGATGTCCGTACCTTATAGCTGCCAATGGAGAGCAGGATGTTCCTTGGGAATCTGAAGCCCGTGGAGAGCATGGCTTTGAGGTAAGCCTCGTATCTGTTCTCCCCAAAACAGGCCACCTCGCCCGTGCTGGTCATCTCCACCCGAGCACCACGTCAGCTCCGGCCAGCGAGAGAACGAAAACTGGGGAACCTGGAGGACATGTGACACGTGGTCAGAAGGTGAACTGATAACTGATGGGTGCTTCTCCCAAATAATTAAAAGGCCCCATGAAGCTGCTAAACAGTCCTTATAAGTGACGTTAGTTACCTTGACTCCTACAATCCCCTTTCCTCTATCATTAGCCCCACAGGCTGCACGTCCTCCCACACAATGGCCTGAGTTGCCAGGGCAACAAGGTCCCCAAGCCCAGCGTCTTGATAGAAGGGGAGGAGCGAGACACCCTCTCACGCATCGGCACTCGATCACCTTCAGTTGATCATCCGGCAAAAAAAAAAGAAAAACAGCATAGATAATGTTAACAGTTAAAACACAAGTTAGAGTAAAGGTTGTTTTGACCTTACTCTAAACTTCCTCACCCATCATTATAAATACAAGCACTGCATCAGACTGAGTGTCTGTTTGCTGTATGGAACCCCTTCAATTTGTTAAAGGAAGTGTAGATCCATCTCATAATAATTAACGAGCAGCCTAAGTGTTCATGTTGGGACTATATTGTATTTACAGTTTTTTTTTTTTGCACTAAGCAATCAGTAAGGCATATCTGTCGCGCCAAATGTATTTTTCAGTCAAAACACAAATGTTGGCCGAGTGTAAACTATAGTGTTGTTTGTGTGTAAGTTGACTTACAACAATCTCTACGAGGCGGTTTTCTGCTGCCTTTTTCATAGATGTGGCTAGTCCCATCATCTTAATGCCACCCAACAAAGTGGTGGTGGTGACGCGTACTGGTTAGGACACATGTCTTTGGCGTGGGAGATCTGAGTTCAAGTCCCTAGTTGCTCGACATTATAGCAATTGTAAGTGACGTTTGGTAAAGCGTCAGCTAAATGACATGCAATGTAAAATCTTCTGGCAGAAACAGCTGACAATGGCCCACATCATAGAGATTTAAATCTCTGCACAAATCGGAGGATGAGATGGTATTGATTGAGAGGTCTGTCACGTTGTATTAATAATTAACACAGTAATTATGGAGGGTTTGCACAGGTTGACCGTACTGTCTGGTGGCTGTATGCTCCACTCACAAAGATGAGCTGTTAAGTGTTTTTACTTTTGTACCATCTAGCAAGCATGCGATAAAAGCATTACCTATCACCACTCTAATCATGTGTAATTCACTGGCGACACGTAACATTTTACGACTGACAGCCTGTTTATGCCCATAACAACATGGCAGGAGATTCAGGATGATCACCTTGGCAATCAGCTGCAGGTTTGAAGGTCCAGTGACTGCAGCTCCAGGCCGATGGCGTGGACGATGAGCTTGATCCTCTCATCGTCTTCTGATTGATATCGGGGTGGTGTCAACGTGTGGCATCACCAGGTGAACGCCAGCGTTCTCCACGGTTCAGACACGCGATGGCCATCACTACACCGTCACAGGCTACAGCGTCCACGTCTATCTCCTGGAAAATGCAAAATTGTCATGACCTTGATAACTTGATTTTATGAAGCGCGGATTCTCTGACAAGATATCTGAAAAACTCAATGTTGTGTTTCTAACCTTGGCTCTGAATGAATTTGGAGATGACAACAGGGGGTTCCTTGGACACAGCTACAGCGTTAGTCAGGTATTTCGAGGTCACTGTGCTGTAGGCGACGTTCATGGCCGCCCCGCTGAGAGAACGTAGGATGGCGAACCAGGCAGGGAATAACCGACCGTCTCCAGAACCTTCCAAGCCGACTGGAGAGAAAGAAGAAACGGGAAAAACAGAGTGAGATCGTGGACCATTTTCTTTACTTGTTGTCTTCTAAATTTCCTAAGCAACATGCAGAAAAAAGACCCTAATCCCTTACAAAAACCATAAAGTCTATTAGTTTTTTTATTTGGATCCCCATTAGCTTCAGCTACAATAAACGTATTCTTCTGGGTTACATCTTTCTTTGAAATACTCATGACAACACACAGAGACTTCTGTTAATAGCGTTTAGTGTAAATAAAATAACATAATCATTTTATGTTTTTGAAAAAGTCAGTATTTTAAAAAACATTGTGGTATGAGCCAGTCCGCTGTACCTCGGTGTCGGAGAGCCTTCCACTGTGGCTGCTGATTCGATCGTGTCCAGCATTCGGGAGAACTTGAACCTGTTCTCGGCACAGCGATGAACTCCGGTGACGTTCCAGGATGCGGCCCTGCTGACGGTGCAGCGACAATGGCGATGTTGTTGGGCAGCTGGCCTCCCATAGAGAGAATCACTCCTCGGGGTTTTCCCTCTCATAGATATCCATCAAGACCTGGTCGTATATACGGACACTTATAAACTCAACCGAAAATCACACAATGTGTGTTCAAGTACGGTTGAATAGATCCAGTGAACTGTGTCCTATACAATTTCTATCAGTGTGAACTCAACCTAAAAGCACAAAAGCTGCAAAAGTTAAGATACGTATTAGCGGTGTTAATTATTAATTAAATCTTACTCAAAGGAGATCTCATCAAAGTAGAGGCGGTCACACATGTCGTAGTCTGTACTGACCGTTCTGGGTTGTAGTTCACCATTATGGTCTTAAACCCTCTGCAATAAGTGTGACGTTAAAAACAAAAAAAACATTTATTTAACTGGCTGCCAGTCACATAAAAAGGTTAGGTATCGTCTAACATAAGCAAGTAAAAAAAAAAAAACAAATCAAAGCTGCACTGGCATGTTTTAAAAATCACGTGACTTCATAGGCTAAATACACCAAGCAGGCTGCTGCAGAATTTAATAAATAAGGTCCAGCGTGGCGGGGGGGTTGGTCCAGTGGTAAAACAGGCGCACATTTACTGAGAGGTTTATGCCTTGATGCAGTGGTCCAGGGTTTAAATCAGACCTGTGACAATTTCCTGCATGTCCTACCCTCTCGCACCCCTTTCCTCACTGGCTTCCTGTCAAAAATCAAAGGCGGAAAGCCCCCCAAAAAATTCTTAAAAAAATAAGTTAAAAAAATAATAATGAGGTATATAGTTTTGAAACTATAGGTAAAATAGAAATTGAAAATGAAGAGATGGACGGGGGTAGAAAGACGAAATCAATCAAATGAAAAAAGTAAATTACTTTAACAATTTTTTTTTTGTTAATTCAGGTAAAGTTTCAATTCATCAGTGATACACTCGGCCCTCAAATACGTGATGTGGACATCAGGAAAAGAAAAAGGGAGAAATTACGCCAATCTGCAGCGGTATGAGATCCTGACTTACCTTCCTGAGCTCGGTGTGATGCACCCGACTGCGCACCAATCAAACCACGCTGCTGGCCGATGCGGTACAACACGGAGCCGATCACCATGACGTGCTGTCATCGAAGCCCAGGTCGTCCTCTGTGCCGTGGTAGGTAGGTACAGGTAGTTTGTGTGGGGGGGCATTCAGCCGCCACCGTATCTATCTGCTTCACTACAGGTAGGATGGACCATCGTGACGCAGCTTTCTCACTACCAGCTCTGTGCTGTAGGAGAACAAAAACACTATATAGTATTTTTTTCAAAAGAAAAAAAATAAGTGTCAAACCATCCTAATTAAGTATTGTGGTGCTGCAGCGTACAAATCCTTGTTTGGGACAGATAGTTGCAAAAAAAAAAAAAAAAAACAAAAAAAAACATATTACATATTTTCCAATGAAAATAAGAGAGTAATGATATAAAAATAATCTCCCCTCCAATATTGTGAATCAACATCAGTCAAAATAACCACAATTAGATATTTTCCTCATTTCACTGCAGCCTTAGTAACGTAGACTGATTGAAACATATCCAAAAATGATGAGGCAACGTGTCCCCAGGTCCACCACTGTGTCTCCGACTCACCTCTGGACAGCTTGTGCTTTCTGCTGTCTGAGAAGCCCCGCTGCTTGGCCTTTCGCATCACCTCTGGAGGCAGACAGTTCTCGTTGTAGAAGAAACAACGTCAACAAAATGAATTGATAAAAAGGACAACGGCTGCTAATTTATCCCAAACCCGTTAGAGATCAAACGTACCTGGTTGTATGTCTCCAGCAGCCGTCGCTGCGTCGGGCGGTGACTGGTTCTTATCTGTGCAGGAACCAGCGGTCGATCTTGGTGAGCTCGTACGCGGCTCCACGTGTAGCGCCCCCGGAGTGCCGACGCCCAAAACCAAAGATGCGTTATCTGTAGGGGTCTGCACACTCTGGTGAACAGTACGTGGGGGGAGGAAGAGAGCATTATTATGTTATTTAATTGAGATCAACTAAACTATCGTGGTGCTAGGACATTTGGCAGAATTTGAGATTTATTGACCTAGCATCAGCCACACTCGAGTAAAACCACAACATAATAATTTTAACACACATGGTAAGATTCTCCTATTGGCAAAACCCAGTCAGACTTAAACAGTCTCATTGAAAGGTATCATTACCTGACAGTTAGTGGCTCAGTAGTCCATTAGCAGCATTGGGGCCGGAGTCGAAAACATTACAATGCTTGTTGCGCTGAATCCATCAACAGACTGACTAGTGATAGTGGGATTTGTTTCATGGAAATGTTTGGGCATTTCCCCCCATAAATGTAGTCTTTATATACAGCTTTAAGAACGAGATAAACAAGTAAAGAGAGTTTCAAGGAGCAGCATGTAAATTGTTTTTCATTTACAGTGGTCAGGGCTTACTCAGCATGTGTTTTTGAGTACAGTTGTTAAAAAGATGGGGGAAAATTATTAAAAATGGTGTTCTCCAACATGTAAAACGCGGTCCTATCCGACCTACTGACACGACACACTGATGTCGCTTGTAGTTTTGCTCATTTAAAGCTAATGTACGTGCACTTACTATTGTCTGGAGTTTGCACCCTCAGGGTTGAAAGCACTTATTGGAAGTTGCTTTTGATAAAAGCGGCAGCTAAAGTCACGTAATGATGATTTAATCTATGGAAATCCTGCACACTAAGCAACTCACCCCAGGTGAGGACGTAAGGATTACAGGTATCGGTGGTGCAAACAGAACAGTAAAAAACAAAGAGTGAGAGGAAGTACAAACTTCTTTTTTTACCTCGTCGGAGACGGGCTTGATGGTGTGGTCGAAGCAACACAGTTCTCATCACCATCCCAGAGCTTTCTGGAAGGCTCTCAAAGCTGCGGCAATAGCCATACACTCACCTGTCAAGAAAAGTAAAAGGTGAAGATCTACTTTTGCCACTGTGTTCTGTGGCTATCAGTGTTGGGCAAGTTACTTCCAAAATGTAATACTTAAAGATTACTAGTACTGATATGAACGGTGAATGGCTTCCGTTACTGTGTAAAAGCGCTTTGAGTAGTCATTAAGACAGAAAAGCGCTATAAATATACAGTCTTGGCTCTGACACGGGAACACTGTCGGGACAACACCTCACTTCAACGCAGCGTAATACCTCATAGAAATAATATCATAGCACGCAAATGTTCAGTTTCTCCAGTCAGCTCAACCAGCAATAAACCATCAGGAAATAATACTCTCAGCTTTTTTGCCTGAAGAAATGTTTTGCGTGTTGGGGAATTCTTAACAAAACACCACCAATGTTGCGTTGTAACTCCATTACTGAGATGGTAACAAGTGTAATATACCAAGATGAATTAGTAATGTGTAATATTACTGCGTTACAGCAAAAGGAATACAGTACTGTAATTGTTAATTTTGTAACTCCCAACTTGGTTTTAATGTTTTATAAAATATCTGGCTACGGTTAAGCTCTCAAAGAATGATGGTTCTTCTTTCCGGCACCACGCATACAATAATTAATTTAAAATGATAATATTCAGTCCCTCTTACCAACACTCTTCATGGAGCTGCCGATCAGTGGTGGAAACTCGGAGGAACTTGCTGAGATCCCATCGGGGCCTTCACCACACAGTAGTCCAAACTGGGCTCAAAGTTGCGTGTAGAGTTGGTAACAGAGTTCTACGGAAAAACAACAGGTTGTTCTTTTCCACAGCTGAATCACATATTCCATTAAGTTATGGACTTTATAATGTTATTCAAAGGCTTACATCACACCCCACCACAGGCACTCCACTTTTCATGTGATCTCTGTAGGTAACTGTAGTAGCACAATGTCTTCCTCTGATGTAGGAGTACATCAGGTCGTAGTGGTTAGGGCTGTGCAATTAATCAAATTTTGATCGCAACTTCTTTCTAAACGATAACAAAAATAAAATCGAGAAATTATATTTTGCACATTACGTTTTACAAGTAAACTCTCATTTTAAACTCTTGTGTTCAACGGGGAAAAGTATTATGGATAGTTTCAAGAGTAAGAAGAAATTATGAATGAAATTGTGGATCCAGGTGTGCCTGGAGTAGCCCCGCCCCTTTTCAATTCTACAGAAAATTTAAAACACAAACAAAAAACAGCTGTCAGAATGTTGTGTCAGTGTGACATCACCATGTCTATGAACCAAAGGCACAGCAAATGATGAGGCAGACTCCAGAAACTGTGATGTCATACTCTAGAACTGTGATGTTTAACTCAGGTTGAACCCCAAACAGAATCATTCAACTGGTATCCACTACACACGGTGTCTTGTTTCAAGTCTTCTGACAAACCAACAACGTCTTCGATCGACAAACAAAGTTGATACAGACAGCAACAGTCTTTCAAAGACAGAAAAGTCTTCAAAAGAAAAGTCTTTTCCAATCAACAAAACAATCTTCTCGCACAACTACAGTCTGCTCCAGACAGTGCCATGGATAGAAGAAGCAACCCAAGAAACAAGGGAAGACCTTGTGGCGGTCCACAGGGCCGTCCAACCCTCCCCCAACCTACCACCAGCGCAGAATCAGCCAATTCTGCTCACGAGTACATCGATGAGCTGAAAACGAAGGTACGCAGCCTGGAGGAGAACAAGAGCAGACCCAGGTTACAACAGAGAACTGTGACATGGTCCCTAAGAAGGTCAAGTCGGCCGTCTGGAGGAGCTTCTGGTACCCGGGCGACGGATTTCAGAACAGAAATCTGCTATCTCAAGAAAACAATCCAGCTTGAGAAAGACAAATACAATGAGATGGTGAAAAGTATGAGGCGAGAGAAAGAAAAAGTCAGGGGAAGGTGTGAAAGGGTTTCGGACCTAATCATCGAGAGGGGCTATGAAATTGTGGATTTCAACTCTAGCATCGACTCTCACTCAGACGTCAAGGAGACAGTATTCCAGCTGAACACCATGAAGCTGAATCCAACAGAGCAAGAAAACCGGTCAGCAAATGCACGCTCTGGAGGACAGGTTCACAAAGGACCTGGCCGAGAAAGAGAGAGAGCTGGGAGACCAGATTTAACGCTTTGCAGACGATGTGCAACTCTCGGCAAAGAGAACCTCAAGAGGAGCAGGCCGAGAACAAAGAATGGCAGGAAGGAAAAGCCAATCAGATGGAGGGAGGAGAAGGAGGAATGGAGGAAAAGTTCACAAAAGACCTGGCTGAGAAACAACGAAGCTGGGAATTAAAGCCAATCAGATTGGGGAGGAGAAGGAGGAACTGGAGGAAAAGTTCATAAAAGACCTGGCTCTGAAAACAACGAAGCTGGGAATTAAAGCCAAACAGATGGAGGAGGGAGAAGAAGGAACTGGAGGAAAAGTTCACAAAAGACCTGGCTCTGAAACAACGAAGCTGGGAGAAAAGACAAACGATGGAGGGGAGAAGGAGAGAAGGAACTGGAGGAAAAGTTCACAAAAGACCTGGCTCTGAAACAACGAAGCTGGGAAATTAAAAGCCAACACGATGGAGGAGGAGAAGAAGAAGGACTAGGAAGAAAAAGTTCATAAAGACCTGGCAGAGAAACAACCAGAGCTGGGAGAATAAAGACAAACAGTGGAGGAGGAGAAGAAGGAACTGAAGAAAAGTTAAAAAGAACTGGCTGAGAAACAAACAGAGCTGGAGAATAAAGACAAACAGATGGAGGAGAAGAAGGTTCTGGAAGAAAAGTTCATAAAAGACCTGGCTGAGAAACAACTGAGCTGGGAGAATAAAGACAAACAGGTGGAGGAGGAGAAGAAGGAACTTGAAGACCTCGTGCTTAAATTGAATGAGAAGAGAAGAGGTTTCTCTTTTGCAAGAGGGCCGGCGAACAGACAGGAAGAGTGGAGAAACTGAAAAGCAAAATGACAGAGGAGATGAAAAAGACTGAGAAGATGGAGAACGAGCGAGAAGAAAAGAAAGAAGCAAAGGCGGCTAAGACAGGAAGGAGAAGGTGGAGGAGGAAGTTTAACAAAGCCGAAATAAGAAGGGTGGAGGAAGAACAACTGCACGTGATGTGCAGAATATAAGCTATCATTCCTTCAATCCTCCCCCCCCCCAGGAGGAGAAGGTGGAGGAAGAAGAACAACTGCACGTGATGTTGTAGATATAAAGCTATCATTCCTCAATCCTCTCACCCCCCCCCCAAGAAGGAGAAGGTGGAGGAAGAAGAACTGCACGTGATGTGCAGAATAAAAGTGTTACATTACTTCCATCCCTTCCACTCAACCCCCCCCCCCTCCAGGAAGGAGAAGGTGGAGGAAGGGGTGTAATGAAGCCAAATTAAGAAGGGTGGAGGAAGAACAAACTGCACGTGATGTGTAGAATTGAAGTTATATCATTACTTCAATCCTCTCCACCCCCCCCATTGGGTTTTCCTGGTGCTCAGGTTTTTCCCACCTAATTTACCCAATAAATATCAATTTTCAATTAAACAATCAATGAGTGCAAAATATCCATGTACGTGTTTTTCTGCTTAGTCAGGTTTTCTCCACCCAAAGACAAATAAACAAATTAAATTAAATTTCATGTATCTGTGTCGACTAAACATGAATTGAGCGCCGGTGCTTCCAGAGGAGCTAACAGCTTAACAGATGCTACTAGCACCGACTAGCACTGGTCAACGCTGTGTCTGAAAACAACCAGACGGGACAAAGTGTTGCGTTTACTGGTAAATGGTAA
>NC_045750.1:2268320-2268933 GCF_008692095.1 Etheostoma spectabile | reverse complement strand
ACATGGATATTATTGCACTCATTGATTGTTTAATTGAATATTGATATATTTATTGGGTAAATTAGAGTGGGGAAAAAACCTGAGCACACAGGAAAAAACCCAATGGGGGGGGTGGAGAGGATTGAAGTAATGATATAACTTCAAATTCTACACATCACGTGCAGTTGTTCTTCCTCCACCCTTCTCCCTCCTGGGGGGGGGTGGTGAGGATTGAAGGATGATAGCTTTATATTCTGCACATCACTGCAGTTGTTCTTCCTCCACCCTTCTTAATTTTCGGCTTTGTTAAACTCCTCCTCCACCTTCTCCTTCCTGTCTTTAGCCGCCTTTGCTTCTTTCTTTTTCTTCTCGGCTTTCTCCATCTTCTCAGTCTTTTTCATCTCCTTCTGGATCATTTTGCTTTTCAGTTTCTCCAACTCTTCCTGTCTGTCGCCGGCCCTCTTGCAAAAGAAGAAACCTCTTCTCTTCTCATTCAATTTAAGGCAGAGGTCTTCAAGTTCCTTCTTCTCCTCCTCCACCTGTTTGTCTTTATTCTCCCAGCTCAGTTGTTTCTCAGCCAGGTCTTTTATGAACTTTTCTTCCAGAACCTTCTTCTCCTCCTCCATCTGTTTGT